>NC_134492.1:42560115-42760115 GCF_040206685.1 Ascaphus truei | reverse complement strand
ATGCTTTTATTTGTGCGAGCTTTCGAGATACACTGATCTCTTCTTCCGGCGATGTTACAATGAATGAAGCAAGCAAAAGCTATACTATAAACAGTGTCTATTGGAATGTTATCTGTGCTGGTCCTTCCCCTGGTGTGGATGTGTTTTATGGCTGGAGGTGTCAAAAGGTTCCTGAAAGCAAGTGATGAAAGAGTGTGTATGTGTAACAGTGTGAATTAACATGAATGGAGAGCCCACAGTATATACAGTGCTTTACAAAAGGCGTGTGTGGAGTGGGAGCGGATATAAATGGTGTGGGTGGGTGTGGAAATGTGAGAGTTAGTAGCATAACTAAAAGTGTGTGTGGATACTATGTGGTCCCTATTGGTGTATAGGGATGGAAAAAACAAGGAGTATAAGTATGTGTGAGAGACAGCTGTGTGTGCATACATATAGCACAGTATGTACAGACATGGCCTATAGCGCTCATGGGAAGAGAGTTCACTTGTGTCAGTAATGACTCATAAAATTTCGATCTCTGTTTAGGCCACTGCTAAGTGTCCCAAACAGTTGCATAAATTTGTATTCATGCAACCGTCTCTCTTTCGGTGTTTTAAGATTACCTTTGAGTATGGCAACCCTCAGATCGTTCATTTTATGGCCAGAGTCAGAGAAATGTTCGCCAACAGAACTGTCTCTTGTTCCGCGTGTGATGCTGTGGCGGTGCAGGTTCATTCTCTTGTTTAGCCTCTTGTTTAGGGGCTGTGACATCCGCGGGGAACACACAGCCTGGAGAGTGACATTAGCCCCTGTCATGGCCGCGCCCCTCCCCGACCTGTCTTGGCCACGCCCCCCTCCAGCTCCCGCTCCCTACAGACCGCAGATAGCGGTCAAGTGCCTCTCCACGCGCTGCCTGTCTGCAGTGCGGGCGCGTGGTCTGAGGCAGCGGGGCCTTAGCCTAAGACTTACTTTACTTGCTAACACTCAAGTCCTTTTGAAAGCGGCATACAGTATATGCTGCTCTCACTCCCAGTATTATAAACAATAAAACATCTAGGCATGTGTTTAGTTCAAGAGATGTTTTGTTCGCCAATATATAAAATCTTAAAGCAGACAGAGACCAGACCATTGATCGATGAAATTTAACAAAGATTGAAAGTACAGTAAACGCACTAAAACGCATGATTTACTTTGCTGAAGATAATACTTTTAACCAACATGAATTATTCATAGATGTGTAGGCAATTCCATTACATTACAAGTTTGTTGTTCAGAAGTCACATCTTTATCTATTGTATATTTAGTATCTGTTCTTTTGTTCAGAACTAGGCTGTTGGCTATCCGTTATGTAAGAGAGGCTAAAAATGAGCACATTAAAATCCTGATTGGTCAAAACTGCGCATTAAGTAATATTCCCTTAGAACAAGGCATTATTGGCCAATAACACCCTGACAGGAGGATTGGACCCTGCCAGGGCATTACTTAAGTAATAATCCCTTCAGAACAGGGCCAAAATAGACACAAATAAATAGATAAATAGATTTAAAAAAATCAATATGACTACAAAAAATTGTCTGTTTATGAAAAATGTAAAAATAAAAATAAATAAGCCTACATTTAGCCTATAATAGTAATAATTCCTTCAGAACAGGGCATTACTGGCCAATAATACCCTGGCTTTTAAGAGTTGAAGGCCCGTGGCAGAGCCTAGGGACATTAACCCAGCCAGGGTATTTTTGGCCAGTACAGTAATGCCCTGTTCTGAAGGGTGTGTGTGTATATATACACGGTATCGTCTCGCGTATATGTATGTATGTATGTATATATATATGTATGTATATATATATATGTATATATGTGTGTGTATGTATATATATGTATATGTATATGTGTGTGTATGAGACGAATATCAAGAGGCAGCACTCCAATGGATGGTCAAAAAAAGCTTTGTATTGTTAAGACACCACCACGTTTCTGTTATCGGAGGGGCCGTAATCTTGGCGATTTTCTGACACAAGCGGATCCCAGCTCCAAATACAATAAACAGTCCTGGCTGAATAGACCAGTGGGGGTCTACAAATGCAGAGGATGCGTTAATTGCCAATACATGGTTCTTGGCAAATCTTATCCACATCCCTATCAGGGTCATCGTATCAACATTAAAGAATTTCTGAACTGTGATTCCAAATTCGTCATCTATTTCATCAGGTGCCCTTGTGGACTCTACTACGTAGGCAAGACCATACGAATGCTGAAAGAGCGACTTAGCCTACACCGTTCAGCTATCAAGAAAGCCCTGGCGTATAAAGACAACAAGGAGGATTTAACCTAGCAACCAGTGGCACGACATTTCAAGGAGAAACAACATAGCCTTGCCACTCTCCGGTGCATGCCTATTGCACAGGTCAAAAAAGCCCCTCGGGGAGGAGACCGCAATAGAGCTCTTCTACAACTGGAAGCTAAAACCATCTTCAACCTGGATACATTAAGTCCACGCGGGCTTAACGAAGATTTCTCATTAAGTTGCTTTCTCTGATCAAACGGCCTAAATATGGACTCATCCACACTGAGTGACTTTCTGTCCCCATGATTGGAGTCCCACATTCTGGATTAATATGCGGTCCACTTTTATTATCCACATTCCTGTTTATTATATGATGTTTATCACACAGGTCTAGTACTGTGGAGTATATGAAGCTGTCCAGGCGTTGACTCATCCACTTCAGGTGACTTTTCATCCCCAGGATTGGAGTCTTCTTGGCGTATGGTTTTGGACATCGTCCTTAAGCTTGGGACAATCAATACTCGATTATAACCCGCATATTCATTGTCTATCTCTCATGTACCCATTTTCATGTGTACAATGTATTTCCTCTTCCTAAATACAGGATTACCAATGTTCAATTGCTTTAACACTGTTTTCTGCATTCTAGGTATTCTGTACCAGCAGGAATTTACGTAATGTTTTTATACATTACTGCCTCCGGTTTACAGACCTCTTGATCTGGTCCAATTAAGTACCTATTTCAACTTAATTAGATGCTCACCTTTAAGTGGATTATAGTTCATTGTGTTTCATGTGATATCAAATATACTTAGCATTATTCGGCTAGTTTAAATGACATGGTGCCTGTGCTATGATGACTATCATTGCAATTGTTTACCCATTATACCTTATTTGATCATTATGATCATTAATTACTAATTAGTATGCTAACACAAGCATTTTTCTGGGTCTATTTGTATCAATGTTGTTTTAGTATTCTACAGAATTAACTATTCATCAGTGTATCATGTTATTCTATTAGAGCCATTCCACTTGATCATTATATATGTTCACTTATTTGCACTATTTTGCACTTTTTATGTGGGTGTTTATTGCACTTTTTTCATATGCCTTTGTTATATAACAAAACAATGGTACCGGGCGCTTCTAATAGTGAATTAATTACAATAATATAAGTGATATAAACGTGATATGTATATGTGAACTACAAGAAAATATATAAATATATATAGTGAATAAAAAATCCTTCACCAAAAGTGAAAAAATATATAAATAGCAGCTCTACACCCTTAAAGGACTGTCCAGGTCCAGAGTTCTTGCGTTTTCTTCCAGGTGGGAGGAGCGCTCAATTCTTGGGATAATATGCAGGGAAAAAGTGGAAGAAATGATAGTGCAGACCAAATATATAATATGTGCAAACAGTAATCTCTAAACAGGTCTCACTCACAATAAATGGATAGGTGGCAGACGTGTCAGAGACCCTTCTCTCTCTGACTGGAGCCCTTGAACAATAGATGCCCTCTGATCAGTATATCTGGTGGGCTAAAAGGGTCCATAAATCCTGAGTGTACCTCCCGAGGGTAAAATAAAGAAAGAGAGCACACAATGGTGTAGTACATAAGGGTATAATGTGGCACAAAAACACACAGGTAATGCACACACATTTGTACAATGGTATCGGTCGTTGGAGAGAGTCGTAGGTGACTTGTGGGGGGATGCCGCTGGTGCAGTCACTTGGAGATTCTTCCTCGTGCGTCACGTCCGGTGACGTCACTTCCTGTGGTTAGGGATATGGCCCCGTTCCTCCGTATCCTAGATAGGAAAGCTCCAACGCCCATTCACAGGTGAAAACGCCTTTGTTATATGCCTTCTATTTTATGGTCCTCAGCCTTTATACCCATTACTGGATATGCTCATTATTAGCAGCAAACCCATATTTCCCCAATGTTGTTTTTTTTTAGCTATATCACCACATACTATCAGTTAATACATTTGCGTTACATCATGCTGTTATAATTAGCCACATTGAGGTATCTCCATTTAGCCTTTATTATTCTGCCTTTTGTTGCTTATCCAGCTGCTATTTGGAGGTAATAGCGCAGTTCTGGTCTATTTCGCATGCGCATTGAAACACAGAGTGAGAGCTTAGTTTCCTCATGCAGTCGCGTCTATTATTTATTTATTTACGCACTGCTTGCGCATGCGCATACAGCTCCGTTTTAGAACGGCATGCGTTTCATTGCCTGCAGGCGCTCCCTCTGGTAACTGAAACGCATCAAGTGACTTTCTTGACTTTTTGCCTTTCACCTATGACCCGCGCATGCGCAGTAGGTGCGTTTCACTACACGAGCGCACCGCTGCGTTCCAGACAACGCTGGGGGTCCCATTCATTTGGGAAGAAATCCTAATCATGCTGTATTATCAGATAAGGTATTGTTTTATTGATTGCACCTGTTTGTTATGTGTTTTTAGGGTATTTATATGTGTTCTGTTGCACTCTATTCACATCACCTTGAGAAATGTCCCGCATGTAGGACCGAAACGTTGGTTATGATGTCTTAACAATACAAAGCTTTTTTTGACCATCCATTGGAGTGCTGCCTCTTGATATTCGTCACATACACGGTATCGTATTGCCTAGTTATTCTCTACAGGATTTGCACCCATTGCTTGAATTACCTGACATAGTGCCTATTGTGTGTATGTATGTATGTATGTATGTATGTATGTATGTATGTATGTGTATGCGCGCGCGCACACACACCAGCCCCCCTCTACACCCACAAACACACACTGCAGCCCCCTGCAAACCTACCAAACCACACACACACACACACACACACACTCTGCAGCCCTCCTCCACCCTCTACACCCACACACTGCAGCCCCACAAAACACACTGGAGACACATACACCAACAAAACAGACTGCTGCCCCCCTCTACATCCGCAAAATACACACCAGCCACCCCCCTCTACACCCACTGCAGCCGCCCTGTAAACCCACACACTGCAGACACAAACACACCAAACACTCTGGGCAGGGAAGTCAATCCGTGCTCATGCTTCCTAGAAGGGATCTTGAAGTAGATCAACTCTCCCCTCTTGCTGCTACTGTGATGTGGAGGCACCCCTCCTCCACTGGTAACTTCCATAGGAAGACTCCAACGTCAGAAGATAGTGAAAAAGACACAGAAGCGCACCAAGGGTTAAGGAAGATGTATTAAACAATTAGTATAGTAAAAAGTAAAAACTTACACATCATAATAAAAATGTCCAGTAGCGGCCAGTGCATGAATGGTGAATCCATACGGGTCCTGCGACAGCCGCAACCCAGAAGAAAGATCTGAGCCTTGCCGGGCAAGCCTGCCCCTGCGCGCGGGACTGAACTGCAAACAGGCAATACCTCCTGCGCCTACCCATCCCCTTGGATTCACCATTCATGCACTGGCCGCTACTGGACATTTTTATTATGATGTGTAAGTTTTTACTTTTTACTATACTAATTGTTTAATACATCTTCCTTAACCCTTAGTGCGCTTCTGTGTCTTTTTCACACCAAACACTCTGCACCCCTCCTCCACTCAACATAAACTGCAGACATACACACCAACAAAACAGTCTCTGCTGCCCCCTCTACACCCAGAAAACACACAAACCAACAGAAGACACACACCAATAAAACTCTCTGTTGGCCCCCTTTACACCCACAAAACACACAGACACACACACTCCTGTGCAGAGCTCTCTGCAGGCAGGGTGGGGGAGGAGTCAGTGCTTGGCTGCTGCCTCCTGTCCAATCCCCTTCCCTGTCTGAGAGCTGATCTCACTCTTTGTGAATGAGAACTGAAAGCTGATTGGCTGAAAAACTTACAAAAAAATGGGGGAGCACAGGTTGAGGGACTATACAGACGTGTGATACACTACAATGTTATAGAACTGCGATGTGAAATGAAGTGCAAAATAACATAAACACTTACACGGCCTTGTGTAAATGCTTTCACATCAAGGTATCTTTACTTTAGGTGTTCTCTCTTCTGTGGTCTTTCTGCTTGTGTTCTTCTTCTCCTCTGGTGTGAAGTAAAGCGCCTCTGGTCTTCTCCACAGGAATGGTTTGTGATGTTGTCCTCAGAGTTAAATGAAATGAAAACAAATACGTAAGGGACAAGACAGAATATATAAAATATATATCTGGGGTAGACAACTGTTTTAAGATCAGAAAAGCAGAGGAATACTGCATCCACTCACACGGGCAAGCGTGAGTGATCTCTGGAGGGAGGTGTCTTTAATGGCACCTCACTGCAGGGCTGTCACGTGCCCCACCGGCTCTTCGCACCAAACAATGGGGGAAAAAGGGGTGAAGGGGCGGAGGTGGGTTTAATATGTGACCCCGTAAGGTTAACAGAAGACTCACACGGCCATGTGTGAGTATGGACTCAAATTGGTGTCTCTTCTCCCCTCTCTGGAGCTTCAAAATTCAAACCTTCAACCTTCAAAGATTTCCAGCTCTTGAGTCATTTTGACTAAGTGCTTTTTAAATGTTTTGTTGGGACTTTGTCCTGTTGGTGTCAATAAATATCACGTTTTTTTCCACCCTTGTACCCTTGTGTACTATCGTGTGAACCAGGCACTATTTGAGTGATTTTAACAACATCAGTTGAAGGTTTGAATTTTGAAGCTCCAGAGAGGGGAGAAGACACCATTAAAGACACCTCCCTCCAGAGATTACTCACGCTTGCCCGTGTGAGTGGATGCAGTATTCCTCTGCTTTTCTGATCTTAAAACAGTTGTCTACCCCAGATATATATTTTATATATTCTGTCTTGTCCCTTACGTATTTGTTTTCATTTCATTTAACTCTGAGGACAACATCACAAACCATTCCTGTGGAGAAGACCAGAGGCGCTTTACTTCACACCAGAGGAGAAGAAGAACACAAGCAGAAAGACCACAGAAGAGAGAACACCTAAAGTAAAGATACCTTGATGTGAAAGCATTTACACAAGGCCGTGTAAGTGTTTATGTTATTTTGCACTTCATTTCACATCGCAGTTCTATAACATTGTAGTGTATCACACATCTGTATAGTCCCTCAACCTGTGCTCCCCCATTTTTTGTCTGTTTTCCTGTAATACCAAGGATCCTGGATAGGTCCTTTTTGGGGTTTTGAGCAGCGGGAAGAGTTTCGGAAGTAGAGGGGACCTTAAAGTACTCTTCAAGGTTGTATTGTTTAATTACAAAAATTATATCACCCCATAACTAATCCATTCAAGGTAGCGCCCGGGCTTTTCTGTACATGGCTGAAAAACTTGTCAGGGAGCAAAAAAATTCCGGGCCATTACTGATTGGTTAAAATTCTGGGTATTATCCAATCAGAGAGCAGGGATTTCAATAATGCCTGGAATTGAACATCTTTAGCCTATAATAGTCAGTAATACTCTGTTCTGAGTGGGTTATTACTATGATACGCTAAATGTTTGCTTTTTAAATAAATATTATAAACACTTCTGTATCCTCTCCACATGTTGTTTATTCAAATAAAATGGTATACACAGTACAGCATCCCCCAACCGTCTCTCCACAAACTTTACATTTTCTCCCACTCCACCCCCCCCCCCCCCCAACCATTAAAACAATAGACTATATAAACAATGTGCTATATGACCAAACTGTTCCACTGTTTCGCAATAGTATAAGTTGCTGTGTGGCACAGCGACATTAGTGCCTGGTGGGCATTTTTACAGTACGTTGGTATTAAGTGATAGGCTGGTTGTCAATTCCCCTGAATTAACGATTGATCATTTTACTGTCAATGCTTGTACTGCACCATAGATAAATCATTATTACTTGATAGTGCTACCATCTGTGATTACAGACAAGAACCAACAATTAGGTTGCAACAAAACATATATACGCACACATGGACAGTGTGGCTTCCATAGCGTAAATCAGTACAACATTTTAATAAAACGAGATAAAAACAGGCCACTCTCAAAAGTAGATGGAACATGCACATAGGATCTGTACAGAGTACAAGGTTCATCTGGGTAGTCACCGGTATTCCTCAGATGGAGAGCTGGAACCTCGTGGTGAGAGGCTTGTGCTGTATTTCAACTTCCAGATCCGGGTACACTTAATAGATGTGCGTCCACACTGTAGTCCTCCGGCACAATCCTGATACCTCTCCTGGTTCCACAGCTCCTATTCATGTAGTGCTGCTTGCTTCTCCCAGAATCCTTGGTGAACAGTCCTAATTGCTTTTTGTCGCAACAATATTGGCAACTTCATCAGGGGGTACAAGATGTCAGGACTGACAGCTCTTATATAGTCCCAACTTGATTAGATAATTATCTTAGTTTAACCCATTGAGGTATATGAGAGTTTTGCTGATCATATGGCATATGAGACAATATGGGGACCGTACAAACAACATGGGGACAGGACAAACAACAATAAATGGCATTTGCAGAGAGAGACAGATAACAGATAACAAGTGGATGAAGATCTAATGTTGGGGGGAAAATTGGCATTTTTTGCTGTTTGGCACTTTTTGTATCCTCACGTTTCTGTGTTTTCATGTCCCCTCCCCTTGTCCATTTTCCTTGTTTTATATGGCTGTCTGTCTGTTTGTCTTGTGTTATTTGCATCTTTCAGGCTTTCACATCTAGCTATTTTAGTTATATCTATCTTGACATCAAAACCTTCCCTTTGTCATTTTTCTCCCAACTCCTACTGTGGTACTATACCCATTTATTTAATACTGGTGCTGTATCTTTATTTAGTTTTCTATATACCGTATGTACATGTATTTGTCATGTTTTCTAGCCCTACGGGTTCATTCTGTGTACCTTGACTGTCAAGTGGGTAGTTTAATGTTGGGGCAGTGTTACAGTGACTAGATACTATTATTCTCCTGGATGAGCAATGCCTCTGTGTTTGTGATCACGTTGACTATATAGAGATTAATATGGTGATTATGTGCATTGGTTTAAATCTACTCCATCCCAGCTTTATGCCTATTTTTATGTATATACCAACAATTATATACTGTACATAGAGAAGATTATTGCCTGCCTGGTGAAAGTTGTAAAATATTCCAATGTTTTATCTTGGAGTCTTATGAACAGCACACACATAATTAATATCAAGAAAAAGAAAAAACAAAATCCTTGAGATAAGGGAGTATTTTGCACAAAAATGGCAAAATCCGTGTTTAATGCATTTGCTGCCCTAGTACCTTTCTTGTTGAATGATTGTTTTAAAAAATCACTCTTACCTATTTTAAAATGGTCCTAAAAAGCACACATAAAATAGTCATGCAGACTAATAGGTATTCAATAAAGTACCATAGACATTCAGTTTAACAGTCATTATCAAGCATTAATGGCTAACATTGTTTAGTAAATATTCCCTGTTACTTGCTAACATACTGCTAGTTGTAATGGACCATCCATCTATAATTCAGAACCGCTCTCGCATTCTTTTTGCTACCCAGTCATACATCTATGAAAAGCTCTTGGTCGTGGGTTTTTTTTTTTTTAAATGTCCAAAACTTTGAATGTGAAATGTTGCCCAAACTGTTTGTCTCCAGTCTCCTGTCGCCAGGCTGTGCTTATTCCATTGCCCCCCCTGGGAAGTCTTATAAATGACTTAAAAACATACAATTTTTAAAGTGGCAAACTACAGGCCGTTCATCCACAAATTGTATCGTTTGCGCTACATCCCATCCATGTACAGGGACCGTACAAGTTGTATTATAAGGTACTTTGGATGTAAGTGCTCTTGAAATACTGGCAAGTGCAATGGCCGACATAAATACCAAATGATGTATTCAGGCTATGGAAACCCATGTGGGACAAACATTTTGCATTTTGTCCTTGCTGTCATTTTCGAAAATGGTAACTATATTTTTACCAGATAATTCTTTTGCATCTTGTCGGTTCATCAACAAAATGCTACTGTCCAGGCACCACTCGTTTGCCTTGTCAATGCGGACTGACCTAATTGCACAACCAGTATTGCTATTAATTTTTCTACCAAACATGCCAAGCATATTCACTGGACATCTGTGGTTGCGTTTAGGCAAAAATGTCTGGATCTGAATGACTGTAACTGCTGCTTACTGTAGTGCTGGCTCCTTCATTTTCAACGCTTGCTAATCAATTACATGTCATAATATTGAGGCGCGAACCACATTCTTGCCACCATTCAAGAATAGTAATTAAGTCTGGAAATCTGAACCGAGTCTTGCCCGTTGACAGCCGCTGACACACTCTTAAGCCTGAATAAACGTTACCTGCACAGTCAAGACCTGGAAGACGTAGGTTTTACAGGCTCTTTTGGCTGTCAGCAGGTTGGCTTGAATTGCAGCAGACACCTGGTATATTCATTAGAAGTTCTTTGCATGTCAACATATATGTTAGAAGAGGGCCTGCAGGCGCTCTAACTCTGAATGGACTTTGTCAGTAATGGAAATCCAAGACCTTGTGTTGTCTTTGCATCTACAAAGGATGGGAACAATTTTTGCTGCTGAGAAAGAAGACTTCATAAAAATAAGGCGCTTAGGGCTTTTGAAACACAAGCATCTTTTAACCTATCTGAAATCAGTCATCTGGTCTCAACCATTGTGAAGCCACTCACTGGTTATGAACAATGTACCTTCATCGGGTGCAATGTCATTTTTTTTCAAGTCCAAGCGCAGCAAAGAATGGAAACATGCAAATAATTTTTTAATGTGCTATTATTTTTGTCCCTAAATGGTCTTAATTAATTTCCAATATATTTGTTTCCATTTGAGAGGTGCTGCAGCTTTGTGATATCCTTATGCAAGTAAATACTGTGACACTCCAGTCTTGATTCCATGCTTTGTG
This sequence comes from Ascaphus truei, assembly GCF_040206685.1. Lineage (NCBI taxonomy): Eukaryota > Metazoa > Chordata > Amphibia > Anura > Ascaphidae > Ascaphus > Ascaphus truei. The sequence goes on along the minus strand of NC_134492.1, from coordinate 42,748,980 downwards.
TTTTTATTGTGTTATAAGTTCATGTTTCGGTGTCGCGTGGATACCTTTTATTCTGTGAAGGTGTCCATGTGACACCGAAAAGTTGACTTATGAAACATTAAAACACAAAGTATTGGTTCAAGACTGGAGTGCCACTGTAATTACGTTGATAAGATGCTCATCCAAACAGTATTTAAATATTCTTTGGTATCTGCATTAAACTCTTGAAATGCTTCTTCTTTTCAGGAAGGTTAAGGGGGGGAACGTAGATGTCCATCCAAGTGAGAAGGCCCTTGTCGTTCACTATGAAGTTGAAGCCACTATCCTTGGAGAGATGGGTGATCCCATGCTGGGAGAACGCAAGGAGTGTCAAAAAATGTAAGTTGCAGTCTGGCACATGGATTTGTCATCGTTTTCTGCAGGTTATTTAGTGTCCTATTCTATTTCCCTTATTTGTTTAAGAGGCTTTGCATTCTTCTTCTTTATTATTGCGATGCTAACCATAATGTAAATATCTACAGAAGTACAGCCAACTGTTACGACGTTCGTTTCAATATACTGCTAAAAAAAGTCGGAACACCTACCCTCAACATCCTTGGATGAGACTTGCTGTGCGATTCTTGTATACCCAAGTATTCAGATACTGTAGGTGTACTTAGTAGTGTTGTTGGTGGAGGAAGCTCGTAATGTGGTGTGCAACAAGGAATATCAAATACCAGGTGGTCCTCAAATGGCGCGTAGTGCGTAATGGATCAGGTTCAGAGGGCAGAGATGGGAATTGGAGGGGGCAGAGGAGCATCAAGGTTAAGGACCAGGGTCTGTTGCAGAGACGGTGGACCAGTTAAAACTCGGGTCCACAATAGCTACAGGATGTTAAAGTGAAAGGTGTTTACCTTTTTGTAGCTTACCAATGTATTTTTTCAATCCCCTTTACTTACCGTTCTTCATCTGGATCACATACTTCATTGCCAAATAATATCCTAATTAATTCTATCGGATAGAAGAGGAATTAGAGGTACTAAGCTGGACACACAAATCCAGGAAAAATGTTTATAGAAAAATAGCAGATTTCTTCAGAGAGGAAAAAATAGGTTGTTCAATCCAGTTTCAAACCGAATTGGCAATCTGTACAACCTGTAACTATCCTCACTAATACCGATGTAGATCAGTTGTTCGCAGTTGACCGTCATTAATCCCAAAGCCTGCACAAATCTAATTTTAACCATCTCTTATTGGATCTCTCTCACCTGTGTTGCTTAAGCCTCTATTCAAAGTGTAATCGAAGCCAATATTGTTCCTTTATGACCATTTGGCTAATATTTATAACACCATTAGAAATGCTGTGTTTACTTGTCTTCTTTTAAAGTAAAGGTTTTGAAGAGTTCTAATGTAAAAGGTGTTTTGACCTGTGGAATCCAGCTGTGGCATGCAAGTGTATCCATTGTGTGACTAATAACATACACGTCATGATTTGTTTGACATGATACAGAAATGTCCTTATTGATTTTGTGCAATTGTTTTGATGTGGGTTATGTACATAGTAACAAATGGACACTCTAGAGCAGGGGTGCGCAAACCTTGATGCATAATTTATGTTTATTTCTTCTACTACAGTATTTCAAGTTCTGTGAGTGCCATAGTTTTTCTATGCTGATTATCTCATTTGTTTAAGTGCACCCCCAGGAAAGTTACTACAGTATTGCTGTGACTGCAGCTGATTATGATTTTATATGGATTTTTTTTTTTTAACCATTTATTTTAGCATTCGCCTGAAAAGCCTCAATGCCAACACAGATATTTCTTCCCTGGCAAGGAAAGTGGTGGACGAATGTAAGCTCATTCACCCATCTAAGTTGGCTGAGGTGGAGCAGCTGCTTTACTACCTTCAGAACCGCAGAGATGCTTTATCAGAGAAAGGTAAGAATTAGGACATTTCTTTAATGTAAAATCCCTGAAACCGGTAGCACTTATAAAATGTGTGTATTCATTTCTGGTAAGGACTGTTTCATTCAGTCGCCACATTTTTCCATTTACCCCTTTTTGCTTTAATTTCCTAAAAATATGGGGATTTGTTCATTTCAAGTGGGGCAATCAATTAATTTACTTGAGTTTAACCTCTGCTTCCTTTGCATGGGAGCCCGTTCCATTCACTGACCGTGTTTACTGCCCCGAGACTTTTCTCTCAACTCAATAACTCTTAAGAGCATTTATTTTATTCTGGGCTTGGCTTAGTTCATCAATCTTGTGTGTAGACTTACCAAGTAGGGAAATGATTTGGGTGTTTTGATCTGCTGTCAAATGCTCTACATTTGTGCTTTACCTTTTTTGGGTGAGATCCACGTTCCCATATTCAATAGCTAAGGCTTCCTGTCTGAACTCGCCTACAGTATACGTTGGGTTTGTGACGTGCCACCTATAGCACATTTTGATGTCTATGGAAGTACCAGCAGAAATCTCATGTTTGCTTAAATGATCTTCAATTTGTTAGGTAGCTAATTTGGGGGTGTAATTTCTTTATAATGGGAATAATAACTTTATGAATCATTATATAATGCCGATTGGTTAGTTCCTTTTCTGCCAGAGGGGCAACATTTTGCTTTGTGGTGCTTTAAGACAATACTGGGCTCAAGGGGTTTGTGATGCATCACTGTAGAGTAGACTTACTCAAATATGCATGTCTTTTTAACAGACTGGGCTTCGTGCTGTAATTCAAAACTTGACTTTCTACTAATAGGCCCACTGCTGGATGAAGGCCTCCCCTATGATCTCCAATGTAGTGTGGTTGCAAGCCTCTCCGCCACATTGCTTCAACACATTTTCTTGTTTCATCCTCCCATCTAAGTCGAGTACCATCTTTGCCCGACAATGGTCATTTCTTCTTGCGATATGTCCGGCACACTGTACTTTTAATTTCTTCACTCTTGTGATGATATCACAGACTTTTGTTTTGTTTCGAACCTATTCATTCTTCTGTCTCCGGGTAATAACCAGCACACATCTCTCCATACTTCTTTGTGCTATCTGAAGCTTTTGAATTGTCTTCACATTTAGGGATCCAAATGTGAGCACGGGCAGAATACACTGGTCGAAAACTTAATTCTTGAGGCAAAGTGGAATGTTTCCTTGAAATATTGTCTTATTTCTTCCAAAAGTGCTCCGTCCCATCTTCATTCTCCTATTGATTTAATTAAAAAGGTTCCCATCCATTGTTATTTGCCGGCCAAGGTAGACATAGTCTTCAACGTCTAGTTCTATTCCATTTATTTCAATCTTTGCAGACTTGACACATTGTTGAACATCACTTTGGTCTTGCTGAGATTCTTACAGAGGCCCACTTTCTTGCTTGCTTCAGCGAGTTCTCCAATTTGTTGCTGGAGATCTTCTGGATGTGTGGTAAAAATAAAAATAAAAATGTCATCTGCAAATCGTAGATAACTCAAATATTCACAGTTGGTTTTGATTCCTTTTTCTTCCCAATCTAATGTCTTGAACAATTCTTCAGGTGTTGCAATGAAAAGCTTTGGTGACATGGTATCTCCCTGCTGCACTCACTTGCTGATACTTATCTTGCATGTTTCTTATTTTAATCTAATGGTGAATGTGGCTTTCTCATAAATGTTCATAATGTATCCAGATCTGGATAATGCGGCTTATGTAAATGTAACACAGTTTCACCCCCACCAATCGCAGATAGAGTGCATGTGAGGGAAATATATGTATTAACAGGTGTGGTGCTTTACCTGTCAGGTTTACAAGAGGCCTGAACCTCCGCCAGTGAGAGCCTGGGGTGCATCCTCTGAAATGATACTCAAAATGTACAGCGCCTCCACCTGTGTAGGGTTCTAAGGGTAGGATGACCCCTAACACAGGACCCACATATAATAACCACATACACCAAAGGTATATATAAATAGTTTACTATAGGGGCAGATAAACACACTACAACAATATACATCAACCATATGACAGTGTCCCTCTATAACTCTGACCTCCTAGGGCCATAGACCCACACCCTATACGCAGGTGTCTCAAGAGTTCCGCAACCCACCCCCTAGGCGTGATCAGCGCCTGTGTGGTACCGGTAATGTTGGTGTACTTGGTGACTGTACCTGCCCGGGGCTCCTGCACTCAGGTACAGCAGAACTGAAAGGACCCATCTGCATCCAGCGCCGAAGTCGCAGCGATGGCGTCCTCTTCCAAATAGGAGGGTCTCCCTCTGGTGGTCTCACTGTGACGGTAACTTTGTGACAGGCTATTAATAATACACACCAAAAATATAACTGGGTTGAACTGAACGAGGCTTAGATATGATAAAATATAATTTATTCCTTGAAAAAGGTGAACACACAAGTTCTACAAATAACAGACAAAATATAGACACTTACTTAAGATGGGAATGATGAAATAGTCAGAAATCGTGACTAGCAGTTCATACAGCAATCTTGAAAATCACGAAAGACAATAGCCATAGGCTGAGCCTGGTTCTTATACAATTATTTCCCATTGAACACAACCTAAACCCAGCCCCTCTCATAAATCAGTGGTGAGGTTGACAGTTTTCCCCAGAGTAAAACTCCTCCCACCCAAGGACGTTTAAAAACTGCTTTTCCTATCTAAATAACTTCATAACTTCAGTTCAGTAGTACTTACTGGCACGTGAGACATATTAATACATTCCGGCACGCATGACGCTCCCAATATGACTAAATATTACCGTGTAATACGAAAATTAAGAGAGAGATTATCTGTCTCTTAGTACCTGCTAGACATCATGTGTCTGTAATCCTTATGTGAGAATCAGTCCCACGAATACACATATGTAGCTTTTAGCACGTTCAGCCGAGGACATCTCTTAATATTCTTATATTTAATAAGGTCACTCATTCTGATATCTCCTTGGGTAACCGCACCCCTGGCCCCCATAACCCCTTGTCAATAAATCCTTTGAAGCAGGGACTCGTGTGTAGAGAACATTTGTCACAGGTGCTAGATTTCACACCCAATGCTCCAGACATGGGCCTAGCTGTCTCTAACAGCAATATACCCTTGGTCTGCCAATTAGGTATTAACATACTGTACACTAAACCCCCTCTGTACTTTTCACACCCAACTTCAATCAAGCTTTTTGAAGCCCAGATATTTCTGAAAAGACACCACACATATTTGTATTTTCCTAAACTGTAGCTCATTAACCCCCTTAAGCCCCAGTGTGTGTGTGGTGCAGACACTGGCACAGAAACAATACATTTATACAGGGGAATAAACAGTTGGATGGCTGAAGCAAGTCAAAAACACATTACTGGACCCAAGTCCAGTTAACCTCTTGCTTCCCAGGTGAGAGTAGAGGGTGGCCAAATGGGGTGTAACCCCTTTAATCCCGGGCCAAATCCTCTCTCATGACACTCACCACACAGTCTCTTATCTGTGGGGAGGTAGATCTTATCCCAGACCGCACTTGTCACACTAGTCACCTTGTCAGAGCCGCGCAGCTCACCCGCTGTGTCCCTGACTTAACTAACTGCTAAAGGGGCAAAGTCCCTAACCGATCATGGGCCTTCCCGTCAGCAGCATCAACCTAGGATGAGTTGGAGCCTAGGGGGTTTTCTGGCCTAGTGCAGGGGCCACTTGCTCCCTGCACCTACACACCCTCCCCTGACTGTGTCCTAGTTCCTACTGACTTCCTCTCTCTGAGTGCGCCAAACATATCCTACCCTCTCAGGGAATCCTGTAGCCCTATTGGCTCCCTGGCGTCAGGTGACCTGTATGCCCCTAAGCATCTTGGGACTTGTAGTCCCTTGCAGACCTCTTTTGCATTGGGGCCGCTTGCGCGATCTGCACTGCGCATGCGCGAGTCTCCCTGTACCTGCATATACATGTAATGGCCGCCGCATCGCCCTAACTGCGCATACGCCAACTGGGGCTGTCCCTGCGCTACGGAGCGCCTCTGCTGCCACTTCTCCCTCACTGTAATGGCCACCGCATCGCGTCTGCGTGAGGCTATCGCCAACCGCAAGATGGCAGCCGTGTCGCGTCGGAGCGAGCCTCCGCATGCGCGGACACAGTAAAGATGGCGACGCCCTGCCTCCGACGCCGCCGGGAGCCCCCGGCGACACACTTGCCCCCGCAGCAGCCCCCACCCTGGCGGAGGTGAGGGAGACTAGGAACCGGGGAGCCAGAGGTGACCTGGCTACATTAACTTGAGGAACCTCCGCTTCAGCTTAATAATGATGCAGGAAAAGGATGATAGTGCTAATTGAGTAATGAATAACATGGCAACTATAGAGAGAGAAACTCACTTTATAGCACTCTCGCCCAAGTGGATGATTAATGTGTTTAGTTAAAAATATATTTAATTGGAACAAACGATAAAATGTAGGGCTTTAAAAAACAATTACATAGCGCACTGTGAATCCAGTAGGAGTAAGTAAACCCCAGATTACAGACAATGCTTGGATCAGTGTAGAATGATATGCACTGTCCTTGGTGATATCTATTGTAAAAATAATCCACCAGGGAAGGGGGTTGGAGGAGGGAGATAATTACTAAAATACCATGAATAAAGTGCCAGCAGCTGACAGGAGTAAATGATTGGTGCACACAGAAGGAAACGTTGGTAGGTAGATAGGTAAGTATATGTAATACATAGTGGATGTGCTGCATCCATAATGTGTCAGTAGTAATCTGAAGTGTCAGATAACTGCACACACTGTAGGATAGTGTGAACCATTGATGGCAAGCTTGTGAGCAAAGATCTTTGGTATAGATAATTGCCTACACATGGAGTTATACAACAAAAGACAGGGGTGCCCAATGCTACATCAAATTGACAAAACATATATGGTAATAAGTATAAAGTTTAAATACTTCAATAATAATTACTTGGTTATTTAATTAAACCCTTTGGCCAAAGCGTTGTAAGCCTGGATACCAAACGTCAAGGTATAACCAAAAATGCAGGTCCTACACTACACTGTGAACCCTTCCCTTTACCTCTGTGTGAGGGGAAAGAACCATAGTAAGTCCTGTTCTTGCAGCAAAGTGAAAAGACCTCCCAAGTTAAAAAGGTGAGGAGGAGTAAGCTCTGGGGGGAGGTGCCACCTACCTCCATACAACTGTTACCAGTCAGAAATTGATTAACACACATTCCCAGCTAGCTCAAACTCCTACACCCACCACATCATGAATATATATTTGTCAAAAAAGGGTGCTACTGAGCATGGCAGATGTATACAACAAAAGAGGTCAAGGGAAGGGTTCACAGTGTAGTGTGGGACCTGAATGTTTGGTTATACCTTGACGTGTGGTATGCAGGCTTACGACGGTTTGGCCAAAGGGTTTAACTAAATAACCAAGTAATTTATTATTATTATTGAAGTATTTAAAATTTATACTTATTGCCATATATGTTTTGTCAATTGGATGTAGCATTGGGCACCCCTGTCTTCTGTTATATACATCTGCCACGCTCAGTAGCACTCTTTTTTTGACATAAATATATATTCATGATGTGGTGGGTGTGGGAGATTGAGCTATCTGGGAATGTGTGTTACACATGGAGTTAATATGTTGTTGGTAACCATATGAGGTTAGATGAATATACTTGTATGAATACTATATACAATCGTGTGAGCAAGGATCTCTAATTGGTATATCTGTGCAGACACTGGTGCTCCTAATATTAAACAGCTACGTTGATAATTGATGCACTGCTGTAACACCTAAGGCTGCGGCCATGCAGGGAGCGGGTGCGCTGTGCCCTGCTCGGCCGGGCGATTTGTGGCTGGCTAGGTGCGTGTCTGGGGGGGGGGGGGGCGTGTCCAATATGTCACGGAGCTGGTTAGCCCTCATTGGGCGAACCGCTCACGTGATGCGCGAGCGCCAAATTCAAATTTGCTTGCTTGGCAAGCGCTGCGCATGCTCAGGTGCTTACTCACGCTGGCCACACACATTGCCGCAATGTTTCATCGCGGCTTGCGTGAGCGCGCCCGCTCAGCGCTACCCTGGCCGAGGCCTAAGGCTGCGTCCCCGTTATTTGAGCGGGCGGCGTTTGCTTAGTTTACTTTGTGCAAAGTGAATTCTCGCGTCCCTGCGCTCGTGCGCGGGTACGCACGCCCTCCCAAGCTTGGCGCTTGGGAAGTTTAAAAAAAAAAAAAGGGGGTTTGAAGCGCGGTCAATAGGCCCACAATGCATCCCCCCCCAAAGCGCGCGCTCGCAAAATTCGCAGGACACCTGCGCTCATGCCTGGAGAGTTGGTGACCACTCAAGCATGAGCGCGGTCAGCTCCAGCTCTGCCGCAGCCTAAGTAAACACAAATGAGACCGCAATTAAACGATACACTGTATTAGGCAGTGGTGGCAGAGTTCTCTGGTAAAGAAGCCTGCAACCCCAGTAGTATAGTGTAAATATATACATAGTCAGGAACAGGCACCTCCAGGGTTAATAAATATAGTATAGTCAACTCCCTGAATAAAATACCAAAGTGTAACCTACAAATAGGATAATACCCCCAAAATAGGCAAGTATATTAACAATAAAACCTATTTAATATGAACACTGTTCAGCATAGGTATAAGCTAATGCCAGACTATAATACTGAAGTCTGGGTTGGATACAAGGAGTATGCAGGTAGACCTTGTATATGTTCACCCAGTTACAAGGTACAGAGATCATAAGTGCCTTAAATTATCTCTCCCCCCTTGGAGGGGTGCTCCGTAGGACCGTCGGATCGTAAACAGAAGCATATAATGTGCAGGAGCAGGGCAGAGCGAGTACTCCAGTTTGGAGTCTGTCTGCGATTAAAGTGATCAGCCCTGCGCGTGCACGTGATCAAAAGTTCTGACGCGCGCGTTTCGCGAGAAAAATGCTTTGTCAAGGCCAGTAGGCTGGGGGGCGGGGGGGGGTGTCCCATAGCACTAGGTGAGTTTAAATAGCGGCGCCAATTGATTTTTTTGGCCTGCTTTAACCCTTCCGTTGCCACACGCACGCGCAGTCAATAGAAACCTGAGCTTGACTGATTTAGATAAATCGCTGCAATGTACTAGTGGTACTAGTACTGAGATGATTCTGATGCAGTCTAGTGTATACCAAGGTAAGTAAAGGTGCAATTCTAGTATGCTATAATCCAACAACAGCATTATTCTATTGATGTGCTGCTAGTACACAAACATGTATAGAACAGGAGGAATTATATCAATTGAGTAGAACATGTCTAAATTAAGTAAGCAAGTAAATAAAATGCTGTTCTAACTCACTGTAGTATAACATTGGGATGAAGGGAGAAAATGCATGTGGTGGGTAAATAATTATCAGAGTCCAGATATACACAGTCCCTTATCCAATCGGGGTATTTACTGTGATACCGATGCTTATGTCAGTCATCGGTATATGTGGATTCCAAGTTGACCACTATAAATGATCTACGAAATAATAAATGTCAGTGTCTGTCATTATTGTCCAATCTTGAAGGTAATATGATAAAATGGTGGTGAGTACCACACCAGGTAGGTGTTAGAGGACAGCCAGGGTGTGCATCATAAGTGGCCAATGTGGCTACCGATTTTAGTGGTGGTGAGTGAGTCAGGGAAAGGGCTAGATAAATGGACTCAAGACAAAGCCCTCGTTGAGCCCTTTGGGTGACAAAGTTTGTAAGGTGTAGATCCACCGCGCCTCTTTCTGGAGTCCAAATCACCTCTCCTGTGGCCGGTAGAGAATTGATCAATGCCTAGGAATTTGATGCCATTTTGATCACCATTAATAGTTAACCACAGTGTCAATCGGTGTGTTTATTGCCTACTATTTATTTTAATGTACTACAGTTTTGGCTTGTCAATGTAATTTGTGTATTTTCTAACCACCCGCCCTGGGGCAACTACAGTACACCCTTCACTCACCCCCTTTAAAACACCAGTAACCCCATAATTACCTGAGGTAGTAACCGTTAAGGTAATTAAGGGGTTACCGGTATTTTAACGGGGTGGACATCGGCCTTTACTGTTTACTGTATTTGAATGGGCAAAAGCGCTATTAGCTATATTTAGTTACTAGGGCATTTGCCTATTCATTTGTGAGAGTGGGGGTGAAGAGTTTTGGTTGCCCCGGGGAGGGTAGTTGGTGGGAGTGGTTAACCCCTTCATTACCTTGGTGATAGTAACCACTAAGGTAATGAAGAGGTTAACCCTTCCCACCACCCTCCCGGTAGACCTAACCACCAACCCTCTGGCAACTACCCCCTTCACCTACCCCCAACAAACCTGGTTTAACCCCTTCATTACCTTAGCGGCTAGTCACTAAGATAATGAAGCTGATTTTATTTCAGAACGTATTGAAGCATTGGGTCTCTGGAGCTGAACCACATTAATTTCACCCCCGGTGACCCCCTACTTCCCGAGATACAGGCCTCTGTATTGGGTGCCGGTATCTCCCTGCAAGTTAAATTCTCCCAAGTCACGTGCCCGGGACATTTAAACGTGCAGGAGATACCGGCATCCCATATCGGGGTCTGTAACACATGAAGCATGGGGTCCCCGGGACTGAAATGAATGCAGCTCATTAATCCTGTGTTATTAAAAATAAAAGCAGCGCGATTGCCTGTTAGGCTACGACCCCGCTGTACGCGCGTCTGCCAGGCTGGCGGTGCGTGCATCCGAGTTCCCCGGTCTGCAGCGAGCTACGGGGTGACAGGGGCGCGGCCATGACGTCACCCGGCAGGTTCGCCCTCATTGGCTGAACCGCCGGGGATCGTGGCCTAGCGCTCCGTCGCTGCTACTAATTACAATTTTCCTGTAGGAAAAACGCGAGGCGCCCACCCCTCGCTGCGGGCCCGGCCCCATTGAGGGGCGGCTCTTGTCCTTGCAGCACCCGCAGGGACCAAGCCTTAGAGGTGCACAGAGAGAGTGACTGACTGATTCAGTGTACTCTCACTGCGCATCTCTTCCAGACTGATGCGGGAAGCAGGGACCCCCGCTGTGTAATCCTTATGTGCAATTAGTCTAGGAAGGTACTGGGATTCTGTGAGCAGGCAGTTGTCATCTGCTGTTTCTTGGCCGACTACGCAACAAACCAACTGACTGCATCTGTAGTATGGTTAAACCTACCAGCACAAGTGCCACTATACAGTACAGGCATACCCCGCATTAACGTACGCAATGGGACCGGAGCATGTATGTAAAGCGAAAATGTACTTAAAGTGAAGCACTACCTTTTTCCCACTTATCGATGCATGTACTGTACGGCAATCGTCATATACGTGCATAACTGATGTAAATAACGCATGTGTAACAGGCCCTATAGTATCCCCGCTTGCTCACAGCTTTGGTACAGGTAGGGAGACAGTATTGCTGTTCAGGATGTGCTGACAGGCGCATGCGTGAGCTGCCGTTTGCCTATTGAGCGAGATGTACTTACTCGCGAGTGCACTTAAAGTGAGTGTCCTTAAACCGGGGTATGCCTGTACATCTTCCTGAACACCCATTGCCACCTTCCTGCCATTTTGAGGCAGAGAGATTAGGGGTGGTGCGTGTGTGTGTCACACACAGACATACATGCATTTCATGTCTGGATACATTGTGCTGTCCAGAATACTTTCTTTTAATATACATTTTTACGCACCTTTTTATTAAGATTTACACCTACTGCAAAAATCTTATTTGTCTGCTGTACGTATTTTCTAGTGGCCTCTGTGTTTGGGGGGAATTTTAAATTACAATACTCTTGGTTTTTAATTTTTGTTGAGGGTAAAAATGGAAAACATACACAATATTTATAATGTGTTGCTCGGTGTGTGTTTCTCAAATCCTTTTCTGGAATGATTTCACCTTTTAAATTGCTTTAGCATGACTGATCGGATTTGTTTATACTAAATGCAGAGTTAAGTAAAAGCTATCTGATCCATTTTTAAATAGTTTTAGATGAGTTATTTAAGAAAACGACATTTAATGTCAGGCATCAGCTGTTTATTTTATTATTTATTGCAAGCTAGGTAAAATACAGACAGTACTGTCTTCTATTTAAACTTTTAATAGTCCAAATGTTTTAATATTGGGTTGCCAATATCTCACAAATGCTTCAATACCGGTTTTTGAAGACCGTGTCATTTTATCCCCTATAGTTAAAACCAGCTGGGAAAGTCTCCTTCAGTAGGTTTAAGTATCTGGTTGTAAATTTCGTATTTTTATATGTGCTATTTCTAAATTCCTATATCTGTGTGTTCCACCCCCCTGAAGTGCAAAGCATTTCTTAGTCAATCCCTCGCTTGTTTGCAAGGCTTTTTTACCACTTCACACTAGCTTAATGTAAGCCAGTGTTTCATTTCCTGTTCCGTATCATCCAGTCCTGTGGGTGAAGATGCAGTGAAGGAATTTTGGGCATTTTAGGTGAGACAAAACCCCAACAATGGGAGGGGGGGGGGGGGGAAATAAAATGAGACAATGCAGTGTTGTGCTTCATTTGCAATAAAGTGAAAGCACTTTAACATATAACACCTTCACTGTCGGTTGAACATTTGTATCCTAGTTTAAAACAGCATTTGCAACCCCCTGCAATATTTTTTAACATTTGTCTACCCCAGTTTTGAAGATTGAAAAAAATTAATACGCAAGTTGAACGAAATCCTTGTGGTTATCGGAGGTCACCGGAGCAACATCATGTCCTGATTACTAAAACACAAACACAAATCCACGGTGTAAGGCTGATCGCAATGGCCTGGACTCAGTGTTGTTTTGTGCGGAGGGAGGACTAACAAGTTAATATCTCTGTAGTTCCCCAGAAGTCTTGAGTAGCACAGTACAGCTCTGGGGGACCTCGTGGTTTAGAAAATATTTCATAAGAACTAAATTAAAATAGATTGTAATCTCTCCAGGGAATGGAGTCCTCTTACACTGTTTGCCTTTATGTTAATATACCTTACCTTGTATTAATATTGTTTTTCTCCAGCATAGCCAATGTTAAATCGCATTTTGGGAAGTTTTGGTTACAATGCAAATGCTATATAACAATAACAGATATTAGTATGTTTAATAGCTTCTGAAATGTACGCCAGTGCAGCCTTATAACATTGCACCACTCGGTAAATAAGGCCCTGTGTAGCCAAACCATTAGGCTGAGCCCCCTGTGCCGCTGACCTCGCTCATGCTTGGAGAGCGGTGACGTCACCAACTCTCCAAGCATGAGCGCCGGGTGTCCTTGCTAATTTGCAAGCGCGCACGGGGGGCGTTGCAGGCAAGCTGAGCGCGGTTCAAAGTCAGATTTTTTTTTTGTTTACGCAAGTGCCAAGCGTGGGTGAGCGTCCGCGCGCACTCCGCGTGAGCCGGGACATAAAAATTGAAATAGCCAGAAGCAACCTCGCCAAGCACCGCCCAGTCCGTGCGCTCAGCGGCACAGGGGACTCAGCCTTATTTTGCATGAGTGAAAAGAATACCCATTTGATTTATTCTGAAAAAGCCTGCCGTGCAATGAGCACTGAAGAACAGAAAGCTAGGATAGATAGGATAGCAAATACAGAGTTTGGGATTGTTCCATGATCTGATAGACCAATACAACAAGGCTAAGCTCACTATGACTGCTAATGTTACATAGTTACATAGTAGATGAGGTTGAAAAAAAGACATGTCCATAGAGATTTACCGATGTTAAATTTTGATGACAGATACTTTATCATATTTGTATTTACAATGTATTGATCCATAGGAAGGCAAACAAAAACCCTTAGTGACACATCATCTAATGATATTTCATAAGAGGAAAAATAAATGTATCCGTGACTCCAGCAATATTCCCTGGATCAACATCCTTCCCATATTTACTTACTGTATTTGGTATATTCCTGTATACCTTTCCTTTCTAAAAGATGTCCAACCTCTTCTTTTTTTAATTTTTTTAAAAAGATATATCTATTGTATCTGCCATCAGTCTCCATGGGTAATGAATTCCACATTTTAACTGCCCTTACTGTAAATAGCCATTTCCTTGAGTTTCTGGTACTTTCTCCTTTCTTCCAACCATAAGGGATGACCTTGTGTCGTTTGTACTGCACTTGGGATGAATTGTTGTAAAGCTCCTATTGGACCTGAATATATTTGTATATACACTGGCGACACACTTTATTCGAGCTCGGCTAGTCCCACGAATTCGGGTATACCCGGGTGTATTGAGGTTATCATGCCCCTCTTTGATGCCTCTTTAATCTGTACCGTTGCTCACATACTCCTTTCCAATGCATGGTATGTCGTTTAATATTTGCATACTATGTGTTTTAATAGATAAGGAGAAGAAATCCAGTAAACCAAAAGACCCACCACCCTTTGAAGGAATGGAGGTAAGATTTAAAGGCCTAAAATGCAACTACATTTCTTAGCAACCAGATAGACGTCCAAAACTATTTACAGAACGTGTTGAGTGGAATTTGGCTGTTTATATATACACAGATGTTTTGACAGTAGAGTCATCAATATAAAAAATAACATCCCCAAAAATATTTAATTGGAGAATGTTTCCATCTACTAAGCAATGTGACCAGAGCTTTCAACAGAATGATTTAATGCAACATCTGTACTTTAGAAGTTTATTTTTTTTTTTTTTAAACAGCAAATAATGGTTTTATATATTGTCATAACTTTAAAATGTTGATTTGACCACATAAGCAGACGACAATAAGCCGTTGATGTTCTGCACGCTTTGTTCATCCCCATTTGATGCGCTCAACCCAAACTGTCCCTTTTTATTTTCAGATTGATGAAGTAGCTAATATTAATGACATGGACGAGTACATAGAATTACTGTATGAAGACATTGCCGATAAAGCCCGTGGCTCTGCCCTTATCCTCCAGCTAGCGCGCAACCCGGACAACTTAGAAGAATTGCTGCTTAACGGTAACATTGCATATCAATTCAAACAAAATATAATAAATATCCCTGCTTTGTATCGTCCATACTGGGTGAACAAAGTAAGACGTGGGGGTTGGTTTCAGTTGGGCAACAGCAAGGACGGAGGGGTAGCGAGGAGACTTATGTGGAGCTCTGGCAGCTTAATTGCATAACGCAAGCAATCGGAGAGGGTCACAATACGGAGTGTATTCTAGGAATAGGTCACTTGCCACTCAATAAATATTCAGTCTGTTTTGTTGTTGCTCGCCTTTTTGGAGTCTCTTAGCTGTATAACTTTACAGAACTGTGGTGCTTAGAAGAGTAGCATTAATGCATCATAAAACCTCAAACACTCCGTATTTCTGTACGTTTGTACAATGAGCAATTTGAACGCTAGTTTGTGTTTTATTACCACAGAGACTGCACTGGGGGCTTTAGCCCGAGTCCTGAGAGAGGACTGGAAGCAGAGTGTGGAACTTGCCACTAATATCATCTATATTTTCTTCTGCTTTTCCAGGTAAGTGTTTAAGAATTTAATGTGGAGACGTTCAGCTAACTTCCCTCATTATCTCCATGAGCAGTGCTAAATATGAAGAAATTAGGATTTTTTATTTATACTGGCTGTATGAATACCTATTAGGTAATGTATGGCTATAACCGTGAATCATTGGTAGCTATATTACAGTTTTCATTACGAGCCCAAATCATCTTGTACATTTTCATACTGTACAGTATGTAGAGGACTACGGTTGAACAATAAATTCCATATGTAGGCAATTTTTAGAACTGTCTTCCTGATGGTTTTTGGTATCAGCGTAGGTAGCCTAAGTTACTTTCCTCTTAAATGTAGTTCTCTGTAGTTCTGCTCCTTTTTAGCAAACCACTGATGGAGAAAGCCCAGCAATGTATACACCACGGTATAACATTCATTGAGCTACATATGTCTGTCCTGCCTGTCCTGTCTGTCCGTATAATGCCCATCTAATTACTCAGTCATGTAATATACAGCACCCTCCACACAAAGATGATAAATCAATTGATTGATTACCAATACCCTATTTATTATATATAATGTGATCTGGCTCCCTTGACAGATCTGCAGTCCAATCTTTCCTACTGTATATGGATGACCCTCCGTCCGATGCTTTCTTACCATTCAAGAGCCAATTGTTGAATAGTCAATCTAGAAATATACTCCATTTGAAGATTAGTCATACACAAATTGAATATCCTACTCATCTGATTGTGAGGTCCATGAGCAAGAGCTGAGCATGGTGTGCAGTTTGTATTACTCCAATTTATATGAAAGAAGGGTTCATGCGGTTTTCGTCAAGTGTCTAAAAACATTTACTTCTGTCTTTAGTTTTTCTCAGTTTCACAAATTAATCACGCACTACAAGATCGGAGCACTTTGCATGAACATCATCGATCATGAGTTAAAGCGCCATGAACTCTGGCAAGAAGAGTTGTCAAAAAAGAAGAGAGCAGATATCCTTTGAAAAATGTGGTCAACATTTTATTGCTGTTAACTTTGTAGGCTGATGTAGGTTTTTCCTTGACTGTCGTGTCAAATCCTTCAGTCCAACACCGCCCTTTGTGACCGTATTTAAACATGTGCAGTATAAGTAGACAAGTTGTTTTGACATAGGTGGCATTCGTCAGTGTAAGTATTCCCAGGTGACATGTGCCTATTGGGTTAAAATATAATCTGAAATGGTCTGCACCATACAGTTTTACCAATCTCATCCGTTTGACGGTAAATTTGTATATTATTATTACTACCGTTTAGTTGTAAAGCGTCAATATATTCCGCGGTGCAGCGTCATGTATGTTACATAAACGGAATGGACATAAATAAGGACATAAAAACTCTGGTGCGCTGGAATAAAACGTGTACACGTCTGGGAGAGTTGGGGCTTGGATCAGATGCCGCCATGTGAGGTTGGGGGGTTCTTAGTCTCTGGCACTAGTCTGTACGCTCTCGTAGTACCGTAAGAAAGAGGTCATTCAGTAATGTTCGTAGCTAGTCTCGGCTGCAGCTGGCAGCCACACACATAAAGTGGTGTAATGTGAACAAAGCCAGGTAAATATTCCTTGACCTTACCCGACTACTTGATGAAGATCCAGAAAATCAAGCCTTGAAGAAGGAATATGAGAAAACATATAAAAAATACCAGGGACTACTTGTTAAACAGGAACAGCTTCTACGTGGTAAGTTCTGCTCTAGATCTATACAGGGGTGAACATTATCGATGAAGACTGTGATGGCAGATAGAATAGATATCTTCAAAAAAAGATCCCAAAATTGCATTCCATATTCAAGGTTTGGTCTTACTAATGCTTAATAAAGGGCATACTTATGTTTACTTGCCTTCCATCCATTGCCTGTTTAATGCAAGATAAGATTGTGTTTGCCTTTGCAGCTACTGCATGACTTTGGGCACTATTGATAAGTCTGCTGACTACAAGCACTCCTAAATCCTTCTCTATCAAGGAAACAGCTTTTCTCCTCAGCACCGGCCCAATTTGTTCAAATCTGAATGTCCAGGAGGGCAATACCCCCTAGCCAGTCCGCCCCTGACTACATCATGGGCCCCAGAGTGCCTGTCCCGATGACGCAAGTGACTACGTCTTGGGATACTCAAAGGGTTAAACCATTAAAAAAAAGTACTTTTCTATATTATAATTTTTGAAGTGAAACTTCTTTAGCGGCACCTATCAGATGAGAAAAATTCCCTGGCAGTAAATGGACTGCATGGTGATGGAAGTGACATTGCAGATGGCAGAACAGGCCAGCAGCAATGTCCGCTTCTAACACCAGCAGTCATCTGCGAGTAGGAAGGCAGCGCGGGGGAAAACATGCGCGCGCATACACAGTGTCTCTGTACCTCCGCCGGGGGGGGGGGGGGGAAGAGAGTGGAGGCTGCTCCGGGCCAGGGGACTCCGACAGACACCCTCCGTGTCCGCAGCTCCGCCTGGGGGGAGGAGAGAGGGAGGTCTGGCTCGACGCGATTGCGCTGAAGGCACCAACGCACCAGCACACGGAGAATAGCACACACACTGACCCCACACACACACACACACACACACACACACACACACACACACACACACACACACACACACACACACTGACTGGCGCGCACACACACACTGACTGGCGCGCACACACACACTGACTGGCGCACACACACACACACACACTGACTGGCGCACACACACACACACTGACTGGCGCACACACACACACACTGACTGGCGCACACACACACACACTGACTGGCGCACACACACACACACTGACTGGCGCACACACACACACTAACTGGCGCACACACACACACTGACTGGCGCACACACACACACTGACTGGCGCACACACACACACACACACACACACACTGACTGGCGCACACACACACACACACACACACACACACACACTGACTGGCGCACACACACACACACACTGACTGGCGCACACACACACACACACACTGACTGGCGCACACACACACACACACACACTGACTGGCGCACACACACACACACACACACTGACTGGCGCACACACACACACTGACTGGCGCACACACACACACACTGACTGGCGCACACACACACACTGACTGGCGCACACACACACACTGACTGGCGCACACACACACACTGACTGGCGCACGCACTGACTGACTGACACACACACAAACACACTGACACACGCGCACACACACTCATTGGCACACACACTGACTGACACACACTGACACACGCACACACACTGACTGGCACACACACTCTGACTGGCGCGCACGCACGCACGCACACTGACTGGCGCGCACGCACGCACCATGACTGGCGCGCACGCACCATGACTGGCGCACGCACGCACACTGACTGGCGCACGCACACTGACTGGCGCGCACGCACGCACCATGACTGGCGCGCGCACGCACACTGACTGGCGCGCGCACACTGACTGGCGCGCGCACACTGACTGGCGCGCGCACACTGACTGGCGCGCACGCACGCACACTGACTGACGCACGCTGACACGCACACACGCACGCTGACGCGCGCACACGCACGCTGACACGCACACACGCGCGCACACGCACGCTGACACGCACGCACGCTGACACGCACACACGCACGCTGACACGCACGCTGGCACGCGCGCATACACTGACTGGCGCACGCGTATACACACACACACACACACACTGACTGGCGCACGCGTATGCACACACACACACTGACTGGCGTATGCACACACACACACACACACACTGACTGGCGCACGCGTATGCACACACACACACACACACACACACACACACACACACACACACTGACTGGCGGACGCGTATGCACACACACTGACTGACGCACGCACCCACAGACACTATCAATATAGAAGTGCAAATAGCTAAAACATGCGTTCTAAGTCAAACTTCGTTGGGTTTTGGCACTGAAATTGTGTTTTGATTTTTAATTAGAAACATCACCATTACAAATACAATTTCTGTGACAAAAGACAAAAGTTTCACTTAAAATGCACATGCTCGGCGCGCGCACACTTTTTTTTTTTTTTTTTTCCGTCAAGTATCTGGAATTTCAATCATTTTAGCAAAGCATGTTTTACTATTTTAATACAAAAAGTAGTTTTCTTATCCAAAGAGAGAAGACATGAGGCACACAGAGATCTTAAATACATATGAAAATTCAACAAATATTGAGGGTTTGTTACCAAGGACACTAAACACTCTAGTTGGTATGAACAATATGCTGTAGATCTCTTAGGTAATGCAAGTTCAGCTTTTCATAACTGCAGTTACATTGTAGGAAAGGTCTGAAAAAACCCAGGAGTATCGTTGGATGCCTTTTTGTATGGTGTGAAGGGCAAACTTCCACGTCGCTGCATCCCAGGGGGCAACCATGACATTGTTAATGTTCATACTGAATGCTGTATTTCAAGCTCTTAAACTCATGTTAAATTTATCTTGTAAACGCCTGTTTAACACTTTTTTAAGGTGCAATGATAAAACCAGTTCCCCCTTTCAATGCATATTTGCTGCACTGTAGGTTGTGATATATTTTTGGGAGCTGACATTGGGGTTCTTCATAGATGAAATTCTGGTGTAAAGGACTTTCAGTACCTCAAGTTTACTTCTCAAGTCAACTCTAAAAGAAACCTATGTAGTTTTGAAAGCTCTGTACATATAATTTCCTTTACTAAGAACTTGGTTACCTAAAAGGTATCCTAAAGGTCAGCTAAAAGGTGTCACACACGGTCCTCATTTGCATGTCACTACCCAGAATCCCTGGCTGCAGTGGAAGCATTGTATGCTAACCGATAATGGTGAAAGACTGGGTTGCAGACCTGTGTGGGACATGCAAATGCATCCACAAGTGATATTTTTAATTCCTCTAAAATGTATCCTAATTTACAATAACTTTACATTTATCCAGAATTCCTCTAAAATGTATCCTAATTTACAATAGCTTTACATTTATCCAGGACCAATATGGCTACTAGAGCTTTGAATTCCTTTTAATGTAGTCCTGTTCTCAGTGTAATTTGAATGAAGTTTGAGCTGGTGTTAACCTCTTGTGCCTGAAATATATGTTGAACATTTTTACACATGACCTGCTAATGCAGAAATAATTGTTGGAAAAAGGTCAGTGGAGAGGAAAGAGACGAACTGGAGAGAAACCCCCGCTACAGCTTGGTAATGATAGGTGATGGTGCTAATTGGGGCAATATTACTGTAACAACTGTAAAGAAGAATTGATAGCACTCTGTCACTAGGATGAATGATTAATGTATTAATCCAAATATATTTTATTAGGAACAAATGATAAAATAATGGGCTGTTGGCATTTTATCATGGTTTTTAAGATTTGTTCCACTTCATCCTTTTCCCTTGGTAGTTGATTTCATATAATTTACACCACGGCGCACAGTGTTGTGTAGTTTCACACTGTTCTTAGCATTGAGTGCTCTCTGGGGTTTCGATACTCCCATTGGATTCCCAATGCGTTATTTAATTGTTTTTCTTAAAGCCCATTATTTTATCGTTTGTTCCTAATAAAATATATTTGGATTAATACATTAATTATCCATCCTAGTGGCAGAGCGCTATCAATTTGGGGTTCTTCGTCTTTATAGTTGTTATAGTGGAGGGGAAAGCAAACAATTGGTTAAATTGTAGGTGCTCAAGGATGATCACATCTCTTAAATGTACTGCTGCTATATTTAAATTACAAATCACTCAGCACTTGTAGTACCACTTTTGTACTCTAAACATGGTAACTGTTTTTAAGGATCGTTAAACTATTTTTTTTTTTTTTTTTTAGTTTAACATTCTTTGTGGGGCTTCTCTTGTATTTATGCGCATTTGATTTTTACTGTAGAATGATTCCAAGTATCAATAAAAAAAGCACAGCTGAAACAAATCCTAACCAGCCCTTTAGGAAGATTTGGAGCAAACTTCTTAGTACCTAGTTGCAGCTTAGATTTACTCAGATTCTGAAGGCCAAAGGTAATATCAAATAGGATAACCACTCAAAGAATGTCATCTTTTTATCCAAGCGGTGGTCCAAGCCACGTCTCTTGCTGTCATCAGTGGCCTTCTTGAATCTCCATATAGCAATATCGATATATCTATATAGCAGCCAGCTAATCTTTATCTTGATTAAAGTCAGCATAGTAATCTCATAAATCCACACAAGCAGAAAACATTGCACAGCATTTGAGTGATCACCTTCATCAGGTACTTATTTTAAAAAATAAAGTATTTTTAATGTAGATTTTGTTGTTGGTTGTGATACATTTTAAGGAGAACGACGGGGTGTTTAATAGATTAAATATAGTGCAAGCTCTTGAAGCACTTGAAATGTGTGCAATGTTCTCTGCTTGTGTTCATTTAATGGAATTACTATGCTGACTTTATCAATTTTGATATGATATGATATATAAACGTGAGACTCGTGACATTTTAATGCAGGCCTCTTCATATGCTGAAGAGTGGACACTCCAATGCATGTACTGATGACTACTATATCAATAATAGGAGCTTAAACTTGGCTGTATTGAGCTGTATTCTTCTGTGCTTTTGAACAAACTTTTAACCACACTGCTCCCACTCTTTGGAACAATCTGCCTCGTACACTTCGAGAGGCCCCCTCTCTGGAAATCTATAAAAACAGGCTCAAGACCTACCTGTTTACCCAGGCATTTAATTAATGAACCACACCAGTCTGGCATTTAAGAGCTACAGTACAGTCCTATCCTGTGTTGTATCTTTCCTTGTTTGGTCTCTTTTTATAACCTTAAATGTTTTCTTCTTCTTTTTCCTTTGTGTAACTGTGAAGCGTTTTGAGTCCCATTGGGAGAAAAGCACTATATAAATAAAGTTATTATAAACTCAAAGCTGTTTTGTGAATGTCCCCATCTCTGTCATCTTTAGTTGCCCTCTATCTGCTGCTGAACCTCGCTGAGGACACTCGCACGGAGCTAAAGATGAGAAACAAGAACATTGTTCAAATGCTGGTGAAGGCACTGGATCGAGACAATTTTGAGCTCCTCATCCTTGTTGTTTCCTTTCTGAAGAAACTCAGCATCTTTATGGAAAACAAGAATGACATGGTGAGTTTAGCACTATCGGAGTTGTTGAGCAATCTACATTACTCGGAACTCCTCTTGAAAGCGAGAGAGGGTCACTGGCCGAACTTTTTTTGCATCCTACCCTATGTATGTTCCTTATGTATTTGAAAGTTGTTGCAAGACAGTGAAAATGAACGATTTCTTGGTGATGTTTTTCAGCAAATTGCTGCCTGGGCAAAGGACAAAAAAAAGTTAAAATATGCAAAATGGCATAGGCTGCATAATACTTTTAAAAATGCCATCCCAGAAAGCTGGTCAGAAACCACCTTTTTTCATTTTATCATGTGTTTTCAGTATACATATCCCACTCTGTCCTTATCAAAGAGCCAATAAGGTAAGGGGTGGAAGGTGTTTTTTTTGCCTATACAAACTGTTGACTGCAGTGACATGAGACAAAAGGGTGTAGCTAGAGGAAATCAAACCCCTCCCAAGTCTCACCCTCACCACGTTAACAAAGTAGCTATAAATATCTTTTAAAAGACTTGCAGTATGGCCATCAGATTTTGGGTTAAAATAATAAATTTTAAAAATAAGTTGCCAGATCATTTCATTGAGCTCTGTTTTAAAGCTCTACACTAGGGTCTAGACAACCATTGTGAAAGGATTCATATAATGGCCTTGGCTCACAAAGCCAAAATATAAACAATATAGGCCCTTGACGTTTCGGAACAGTTATGTTTGAAGCATTTTCACAAACGTGTCCTACACCTTTTTTGACCAAGGTACAAAATTGCAGGCAAAATAGATAGTACATAAAGATCGTTTTATCTTTAAGGCATCGAAAGTCTGAAGTTGACAGTGGAAAAAAAACTTTACTGGAGTTTTACCAATCAGTTATCATATGTCTCTTCTGGCTGCTAATGAGCATGTGATCTCAGGTCTCAGATTTGCTCATATCTTGGATTACAGCTTTTGACCTTTATAGCAGTGCGTTTTTTCAAGCACTGAAAGACCATGCTTAAAACTATAAGGAATGTAAAGCTTTGCCTACATTAGTATAACATATGTAGCGCACTTTCCCCCACCCTATGGGAGATATGGCGGCTACTGTGTGTGGTGTGTTACCTGTGGCTCGCAGGAGGCCTGAACCTCCGCCGCTGGGAGCCTGCGGTGTACCTGATATGTCTGGTGACCGCGCCTCCACCTGCAGGGGATCCCAACGGGGAGGGATAAGCCCCTTACAGGAACAATACCAATAATACACACACTCAAGTATATGCTAACATCCTTTACTGAACACAATAATATCGGTACCCTGTACCACACAGTAAGATAGGCCCCAACCTGAGTGTCCCCAAAGTACATTGGGTGCAAGACACCAATACCCTGATGTCCCTTTTCCCAATGTCAAGGCCCACCCAAAGTGTAAGAGAGAGCGCTATCCTGTGACGTGTTGGTGCACTTAATTGGGTACCTGCCCGGGAGCTCCAGCACCCGGGTGATGCAGATTAACACAGAGGATCCGTCTGATCCAACGTCATCCACGATGGCGTCCGCCTCCGCATGGGGTGAATTCCGGCATGGATAATATCACCTTGCAGTCTCTCACAGGGAGGTGGCTAATCCCAGACCACAGGCCGCAATCACCATGCGGCGTCTTCACTGTGTCCCTGACACTAGACAGTAATTGGGGAAGCGTCCCTATCTAAGGGGCCTTCCCTGTAGCAACCACAAGCTACTGTGAGTCGGGGCCTAGCTGGGGCCTAATGGGGGGGTCTCTGGCCTACTGACACCCTGCACCTACACCCTTACTCCCTGATGTCCCAGCTCCGACTGCCTGGCATGTCTTTGCCCGCGAAATGTATCAATAGATGAGCAGGGGGTTCTCACAGCCCTATTGGCTGGTTCGCGCCATGTAATTCACTGCCCCAGAGGCTCATGGGATATCTAGTCCCCGCAGAGAGCCTTTCCCTATTGGCCGCCGTTTGCGCTACTTTCTGCGCATGTACGCTATTTGTAATGGCCGCCACGCTAGGGGAAGACACTGCGCATGCAAATGCAAGTTGGCGGCGCCCTGAGTACTTGCTCCCCTTGGAGCTCCAGCGAGGCGCTCGCCACTCCGGAGGCCCCCAGACTCTCCCCACAACCTCCCCAGCCTCACCGCTGGGACCCGTGCTACCCGCAGTGCTCTCGTCCGCAGCGGAGGTGAGGGGGACTTAAGTGGAGCCCAGAGGGCTGGGATGTTAAGGGTATCTTCCCATGTGCATTAGTGGGAAGCCATCTTACAGATTTGTATTTATTGTTAATTGTGGAGTTGAAAAGTACATGGCTTGTGTTGCAGAAACCATTTATAACCAGTTTTGAGGCAACAATCACTTTATCTCCCTGTTCCTCTGCGTATCTACCTTTTTTAGTTGGAGTTCTGATTCTATTAAACCTCACACTGATGAGACCCAAACGAAATGACTGTCTGTTAGTAGTTTTACAGGCTATGCACTTCTTTAACCCAGGCTCTGCAATACTACAGGTGGTCCATGTTAAAATGAACAAGAAGCAAGGTGACACACTGTGAGTGCTCATTTGCATGCCATTACCCAGAATCCCTGGCTGCATTGTATGCCAAGAGATAATGGGGACTGCAGGGTTGCAGACCTGTCTGAGACATGTGAATGTGCTCACAAGCGGTATTTTTATTTGCTGATTATATTAATAGCAAGAGCCTCATTCCTTTCATCTTTCAAACTTGCCATGCAGACTTGTGTGCCCCATAGATGGCCTAAGTATTTGTAAGTGCAATGCACTTGGGAATTGTCCTACCCTAGGAATACATGAAAAATGTGGATGTTTTTTTCCATTAATTTTATTTTGTAACTATGCTTGCCGATCATCTCTCTACCATGTCTGTCCCCCCTTATACTAAAGCTTCTTCTACTTCTACGCAAAGTAGAGTGGGTATCCGTGTTGGTCCTTTCTTCCATGTAGTAACAAAAGAGGGCGAGGGAGTAGTGATATGCCTTTTATTGGACCAACAAGTAGTCATGTTACAAGCTTTCAAACCTCTCTGGGTTCTTCATCTGGTCTATCAATAATATAACATGAAGTAACCTCAACACAGGGAACTTTTGTCCGGTCTGCCATTGTCTGATTTCTACCTCAGTTCTCCGTCTAATTTTGTGTATTAATTTGTGATTCTCCAAAATGTATGGCACCATTCTAGAAAATGTCTTAAACTTGTACTGTGTGGAAGTAATTCCAAGGTAGAGGCTAATTGAGTAAGACATTAAATAAAAAATGTCATGTACCTATAATGGCAATTATTGTAAATAGGGATTCTGGTTTTCTGTGTATTTTTTATTTATTTTTTTTATTAAAAAAAAAATCAGTTTATTGTTTAAACATTGAAAAGCACAAATTGACATACATTTGAATTTGGTGTTTGTCGGTACACTTTTTTGTTAGTTTATTACTCTCCCGCTGTGCCTTTTTGTCTGAACTGTGGACGGAAAAGAAGGCATTTAATAGGAAGGGCGGCTTCATTTCCGGTGTTTATCGTTTTTTGTTTTTTTTTAACCGAAAGTGAAACATGATCAGTCAGTGTTTTTATGTTATTCGGTTAAACCCTAAAACCGGAATCCCTAATTACAATGTGCCATGCTCATTTTCATTGGAGTTTTCAAATGGTTCCGTTTTTTTTCTCCCACAAACAAGTAGGGGCCTATTTAGGTCTATATATAATGTGTGAGCTGCCTATCAAAGCCAAGCCTGCGGTTTCTAATCTCTAAGCACATCCCATACGGGCTGTAATGAAGCCTAGGTCAGAAGAGGACAAATCATAGCATGTCACTTGGCATCGCATACAAATCCAGGATATCTGCCTGTCCCAAGCTGCTAGTAAAACTATAGGCAAAGGCTACATTTTCAGCAACTGCACCTATAAAAAAAAATTCTTCATTTGGTCATTAACCTCTTTGTTGTTTTTTTTTATTATTCCCCAAATAAAATATTCTACAGCTCAATTGTTCTTTTGCTGTGATGCACATGTTCTTTTAAATTGTTTAGTGCTGAATCTGTGCCCAAATGATACCTCTGCTAGGCTATTAATATAGTGGAGGTCTCCTCACTGTACCTGGACACCAGATGTCTCATGTTCTTCCTCCATATGTTTTTCTGTCCGCTTTAATAGTTTTATTGCTGTGCAGACTATTAAATTGTAAATATACATCATGTAAGATTGTTCTGAAGTCACTGATTTAAATGACATTTACTTGGGCATACAGGACTCTCTATATTACATACCTTCTTGAAACATTTCTGTTTTTTGTTGGAGCAATTTATTTCCTTTATTTATATTTAATAAAAACACAGTTAATTAGTTTAAAATGTCCAACGATCACTATAAACGATTTGTTTATTTTGCAGACTACAGAGTTTTACCAAGCTGATTTACCGTCGCTGTTAGTAATAATGATAATGAGAGAACCTGATGCTTAAATTAATGAGCAGCCTAGTTGTACACATGTAGCCAAACTGTCTCTGTCCCGGGTGCTGAGGCAAAAACAAAAAAGAAGCAAAGTGCCGCCGCTCCGGAGAAGGTGAAAGCCACGGAGACCTGTGGAGGGTCCATACTTCTGTATGGGATTTTCAGCCGTGTTAATCCCGGCTGCTGGGGGATGTTGCAGTTTAATTCCCATGGCTTTCCCCGGCCGCAGGGGGGAAACATTAGTCTTGTTACGTCTGTAAGTTGCGTTCATCTTTTTTGGGTGGGGGTTGATATTTTTCTGGAAATTTGATATAGCACAGTTCTGCATATAGTGGCAACATTTTCTGAAAATGTCAAAGATTTGTTGTGGAGTCGCAACTACTCTGAGAACGGAACCAAGTGAACCGGAGTAGAGGCAACATATTCGCATTAAAGAACATTCACAAAGCTGGTCATGAGTAAGGCTTTCAAAAGCGGAATCCCCATCCTGAAAGGGAGATTTTAGTCCGAATACCTGCAGCCTCGGTTTTAAAAATGTCTCCAATATTATTTGGGAAAAGCTTGAGGTTCCTGGCAAGGGCAAAGGCCATGCAGGAATAAGGCCTAATTCACATTGCTTTACCAACTATTGTAAGGCCATAGAAGTAAATGGGCTTACTGTG
The DNA here is from genome assembly GCF_040206685.1 of Ascaphus truei. Taxonomy (NCBI): domain Eukaryota; kingdom Metazoa; phylum Chordata; class Amphibia; order Anura; family Ascaphidae; genus Ascaphus; species Ascaphus truei. The sequence continues at coordinate 42,721,391 of NC_134492.1, read as the reverse complement.
TTGTATTTGGGCCTTGTGGACGGAAGTTCACAGAGGTACGCAATTAGGAGGCTTTATAATGTGAAATTATAATAAGGCTTTATTGTGCCTTTTCTTTTTTATCAGGAAAACATCCAAACAAGGGGGAAGAACAAAGCTTCCGTTCACTTGGGAGTATTTCTAGTGAAAACACTATGCAATCAATTCACATCTCCCTAGTCAAGCATTTCTCCCCAGCCCCAAACATAGCATGCAATAAGCAGATATAAGCAGTCTCTTAAGAATAAAAGTCTTATCTGTTTGTAAGCTTCTCTGCTCTCCTGGATCCGCACCCATGCGTGCACAGAAAATATCAGCATCCAGGTTTTAGAAGTCTTATTTGGTCCTTGTGGTTTGGAGGGAAAATCTTTACTGTCCCTGCTTCAGCTCCCTTGTCTTCAGGGTTTGTCAGCATACAGGTTTAGAAGTTTTCCCTGTGTCTTGAAAGCAGCTCTGCTATCTTTTGGCAGAGCTCAAGACAAGGGTGTCTCCAAGTTCAGCTCAGGTGTCCGCTAAAGAGTTCTCACTTCCTGTTTCAAAAGACAGGCTTTCTAAGCCATCTAATCAGGCAGGTGGTGTTTAGTAATTACCAGAGGTTAACCACCACACTGCTGGATTAAAGGCACATTCCTGAACAGGGATAAGTCCCCTGTTACAGGCCTCATTGAGTAATTATGTTCTATTCAGCCATATTATCTAACAAGTAACACTTGCACATAGATGTTTAGTTAATACACTACTTAAAACTATAAAACTTTGAAGGCAAAATAAGTTCTAACTAATTTGTGTGATGTCTACACAATTCATTGTAGTGCTATACATTGCCTTTTGAGGAGCCAACATGAGTTCTTCATACATTCTACTATACAGCGGTCTCCAAGTATACAAATTAAGGTTTCAAAAGCTGTATGTACTGTCACTGCAAGTTGGCCCCCATAAAAGGTGTCACAACCTATATTGGATCTACACTTCTACAGTACCAATGCGACTATAAAAACCTTGAACTAATTGTTGCCTGCATTAATTCTTGATTGGATTATATTAAAAACAGAATTTTGTATGTTCCTTACTTTGTCTGAGTTTACGCCATTTTATTAATTCCAGACTTTTTGCGGCTTTCTGGAGCTGCATGCCAGAAAGCTTCATTTCTGAAAAACAATACTTACAATGGACTTGCTTTTTGTCTAAACATTACAAAAAACAAACAAAATGGCCAGTATTGTTATCGGTACGGGATCGACGTCAATATGTAGTGAGGCGTCTCCTGCCATTAGACACCTTCTGGCACTGGATTGACGTAAATGTTTTTAAAGGTGTATTCCAGTGCTGGAAAGTACATTGTGGCAAAGTAGTGCTTTGTAAACCGCTAAAAGACCTCACTCCCTCCCCTCAGCCACCGTCAATCAACGAAAGCGCTGTAATTTCAATATTTGTGTAAATAACACTACAATTTCTGCTTCCCAGTCTTTCTGGTGATGGTCTGATCTGGCCACATGCATCTTGGTTTATGTGTAGTGATGCATGTCCAAAAAATAACATACTGTACTGTTATAATGTGCATCAAAAATGAATTGACTATAATATTGCTGTTTAAACCTTGACCCTGTCAGTGACAACAAACTGAAAGCTGTGAACTATAAACTTGTGTGTGAACGATATTGAAGCAGTAAATACTGTTGGAGACAATAGGAAAAAACTCTGCCAAAATTCCATGGTCATCCTCTTGGAATTTTGTAATTACTTTCTAGAGTTTTTATTTGCCATGTTGCATTTCAATTGAGCTCGATACATTTTCATGTTAAGTTACAATACAATGCTGAGCTCACGGGTGATTTCTTTCTTTTAATGCTTGTGTGTTCCAGGCTGAAATGGATATCATTGAAAAACTGTCAAAAATGGTGCCATGCGAACACGAAGACTTGCTGAACATAACCTTGCGGCTTCTACTGAACCTCTCATTTGACACTGGCCTAAGGAACAAGATGGTGCAAGTTGGACTTCTCCCAAAGCTCATAGTGCTCTTAGGTATATTTATAGTTTGTACACATGACCAAACGTCTTTACCACACACAGACACACAGACACACGTGTGTATGAAAATATATATTCTGTGTCCATATCTACTTGGTGCATGGATACTAAATATACTAGATGTGGAAATGTGTTACAATGATGAACTACAAATAACCCAAAAAAGCACTTCATTCAATACAAATATGGAAAAGAAAGTGACCGTGGCACAGGATCCTGGAGGGGGATTCTCTCCTGTGTTCCCAAGTAATCCGCTGAAGTGGTTACTCCTCCACTTCAAACAGCATACGGAGGGAGAAGAGAGAGCGGAAACACAGTGCAGATCAATAACTTTTTTTTATAAAGAAACACAATTCTTTGCACTCACACTTTCCCAGTTCTTTACAGCATTAGAACATAAAGGTGCTCTCCAGGAGGTTTGAGGCGTTTGAAATCAGTCATCCAGGACAGTCTTGCTGCTGTCAGACACCTCAGAGCGACACAGTCTGCAGACCACTTGCGTCAGCCTTGAAGTCTTGCAATGTTTCTCAGTCTTGTCCCGTCCTCCTCTGATCCGATTACTGAGCTGAACATCTGAACAGGGGTTTTCGCACGTTTGGTTCCTCAGGAGTCTTTGAGGAAGACTGTGTTTCCTCTCTTCTCCCTCCGTATGCTGTTTGAAGTGGATGAGTAACCACTTCAGCGGATTACTTGGGACCTTAGGCGAGAATCCACCTCCCAGGATCCTGTGCCACGGTCACTTTCTTTTCCATATTTGTATTGAATGAAGTGCGACTTCTCGTTTTTTGTAGTTCATCATTGTAACACATTTCCACATCTTGTATATTTAGTTATCCATGCACCAAGTAGATATTGACACATTAGAGAGTATCCGTTTTGAGCCACGACCACTCCCTTTAAATATGATCACCTTTTTATCAGGATCGCAATCTATTAACATGTTGTTATATCAATCACCACACTAAAAGCACCTAGGTTTTTGTTTTTTGAGTGACCCTGACAGCAAGGGGCCATGAAGTCAGCCGACAGTTCCCGGGAAAGGAAGCAGCTGTCTCCTTAAGAGTGGCTAAACAGGGTCAGAATAATGGACAAGCCCAACGCCAAACAACATAAACCATTTGTGTATGTTTGGACTAATTGCCCATGTACAACTCTCCCTTTTCTTCATGTATCTGCCATAGGCGTCTATTTTCAAGAAATATTGACACCACACACGCAATGCTTTTTTGGAGTTCTAATTGATCCTACTGGCTTCTGCGTGCATTGATATCCAAAAGTAACATCTGCAGTGGTTTTGACCTGCTCACTATGGACTGTTAGAATTGATACCGAGGGCTTTGTAGGAAAGACATTGTGCTCAAAGTGTACATGAGTTTCTGAATATATCATGTTTTCCCCCAAGCAGCTCTGCTGGGTGGCTGTTTCATGCTTCCACCACCCTTTCCGTTAATAAGTTACTTTAATAAGTTTCTACTTTATTTTCTCTTAGTCTTTGTAAAATGACTTTGTTGCTCAAAGGCAAGCTATTCTTCAGGAAAATGCTTCCACCCTATGTCTTGTTTGCACCCTTTATCAGGGCCGGGGCTCGGTACAGGGTTTTTTGCGGGGCCTCTTACCTGGTCCGGCGGGCCTTTCTCCTCCTCAGACATCGAGGCGTCATGACGTAACGCCTTGCCGCGTCACGTTGTCATGGCAATGCGACACAATTTGATGTTGCATTGCCATGACGGGATGCTATAGGAGGGGAGATGACGCCGGACCAGTTAAGGGATACCGAGGCCCGTGTTCTCCCTTGACAATTAGTTTAACTGTTGTGGGGAAGAGCATCTTAAGTGCGGGGCTAGGCACGATGGCACAGACAGAACCGCCATCAAGCCGGCCCTGCAGTTAAGATCTCTGAAAATCATGATCACACCTACAGTCTCTGTTTTTCTAGTGTACGTGTTTCTGGTGTTTTTACCTTCTTGGGAAATCTTTTCTGTGCTATTGTAATGCTGCTGCTGCTGCTGCTGCTGCTGCTTTTCTGTTCACGGCCGTTTTGTGATGTGGCTTCCAGATCTGGCACCATATATAGATGAGGTCTGTACACATCTTATTAGTGGTATTAATACCGTCCTCCACCTTCTAGCAATGTGGCACTATATACTGTAGGATATCTGTTATGAGATTTCCTAAATGTGACTAAATGACATCAGTTTCCCCTCATTATATATATGTTCCCCCTCATTATATATAAATTCTGGCAAGCCAGATCAGCAGCTGTAACTATACCTGCATCATGTTCTGTTGCATGTGTTTGACATGTAGCTTGCACATGCCGTGTGATCACTCATACTCTGTGCTTCATACTGATGGACTGCTTTCTAGGGTAGCTTTCTAAATATTCAATGCTGTGTTAAACAATTGGACAACGATCTGTTCATGCAATTAATAAAGAGGTGTAATAATCTTTTCTTGTTTTAATTTACACATCAATTTTCCTTTAGAGAAATAAAAGGAAGTTTAGGCTCATTATCACTTTAAAGTTACACTACAATCACGGGTTTCTACTGTACGTCTCATCTACTCCAGTACTATACATCTCACTTTTGCTTGTGATCCCATTACAAATGACACTATAAATTGCTCTGTTATGATGAGCTACGTATGCTAAGGAGGGAGCAAGTGAATCATAATTGGGTTCTTCCTTACTTAATTTTCTAACTGCAAACACTGTTCCTTCAGTGTAGTTTTTTTTAGGGTGTTGCCTTACTTTTTATTTATATATATATATATATATATATACACCCTAAAAAAACTACACTGAAGGAACAGTGTTTGCAGTTAGAAAATTAAGTAAGGAAGAACCCAATTATGATTCACTTGCTCCCTCCTTAGCATACGTAGCTCATCATAACAGAGCAATTTATAGTGTCATTTGTAATGGGATCACAAGCAAAAGTGAGATGTACAGTACTGGAGTAGATGAGACGTACAGTAGAAACCCGAGATTGTAGTGTAACTTTAAAGTGATAATGAGCCTAAACTTCCTTTTATTTATTTCTCTAAAGGAAAATTGATGTGTAAATTAAAACAAGAAAAGATTATTACACCTCTTTATTAATTGCATGAACAGATCGTTGTCCAATTGTTTAACACAGCATTGAATATTTAGAAAGCTACCCTAGAAAGCAGTCCATCAGTATGAAGCACAGAGAATGAGTGATCACATGGCATGTGCAAGCTACATGTCAAACACATGCAACAGAACATGATGCAGGTATAGTTACAGCTGCTGATCTGGCTTGCCAGAATTTGTTGCCTTCCATCACCCCTCAAACTAAACAAGATATTTATTAATTTAGCAAATTCCTCTGCAATGTTTGAGGGATTGTATGTGACCCCTCCTCCTTTTGTCCTAATAGCAGGAACCGAGGCCCGCGCCCTGATCCCTCTGAGTTTATTTCCCAATAAACGGTCTGCCTTATCTCCCTTATTATAGTATGTCTGCTTGGTCCACTGAAGAGTTTAAGGGCCCATCCTCCGATTGCAATCTCTTAAGCTCCTCCCTTGCCTCGCTCAGTATTTTATAGAGTTTCATCTACGAGTTTTTTGAATGTGAACTTTCCAATGTTACAATTTTTCCCGTTCAATATTTTTGTTTTTCCATTTGTATTCTCTTTCTATAGGATGCAATTGAAATAAGCTGTTCCCTAGTCATGGCATTATGCGCCTCCTATAATATTGCTGTCTATTCTACCGACCCATTATTAATCTGAAAATAATTTTTGTGTGAGTCTACAATTTGTGAGCTAATTTCTGGGAAATTTAGAAGCGAGTCATTCATTCTCCAGTCAAATGATTGAATCTTGGCAAATGGGGGTCAAACAAGATCGCCACAGGAGCGTGATCCGACCACGTAATAGAGCCTATATCGGAGTGAACCAACACTTCTAAAATTTTTGGGGTAACAAATATATTATCAATTCTAAAGTATGAGTCGTGTGGGATTGAGTAAAAAGAATAATCTCTCTGACCTTTTATGTGAGTGGCGCCAGGCCAGAAGACCAAACTCTTTAACAGTCTAAATTTCTTTGATGCAATACAAGTCATTGAATAGTGTGACTGCCCAGGATTTGTGGTTTTGTCCATATCTGAATCAGGGACCATATTAAAGTCGCCTCCTAAAATTATTAACTGTTCTCGACTGACTCCCAAAGATTCCAATGTTTCCTTTAAAAAATCAATTTGCCCCTGAAAGTAGACCATGGACCACGAGGGACCTCCCTTCTTGGTCTCTCTTAATCTCCAATATCTGGAACGGGATACCGTGCTTTATCAAAATCGCCACACCTCTTCTTTTGCTTGTAAAAGACTAATAGAGTGCTATGTGGTACATCCTGTTAAAAGTATTTGGGGGATCCTGAGTGTCAAAGTGCATCTCTTGCAAAAAAACAATATCTGCTTTCAGATTCCTAAATTCTTTTAGTGCCAATCTACGTTTACCACTACTGTTCAGATCCTTAACATTCATAGATATTACCTACAATGGCGTTTGACCAGTCATTTCCAGTATCGTAGTACTCTCTCTATTGTGAAAGTTATGCTCCAAAAAACTCCATGGTTGTAGAAAAAACAAAGGGGAACAGGACAAAAAAAAGGGGAGGAGGAATTTTCCCAAATCTGGAACTTGGAGAGAAAAAATAAATAAATAAACATTACATTGAAAGATAAGATGTGTAACCAGCCACTCATCCCAATTTTGTGGACAGTCCCTACATGGATTGGCCTTGCGGGCATATGGCCCTACAGGGGTTGCCCTAACGCCAGACATGCTGGACTCCTTACTCACCCCCACCTGCCGCCACAACTAAATCTCCACCTCCTAACTGCACCTTGGTTTTACCTTTCTGAAAACAAGTAATTGATTTATTTTTCTGAGCTCACTAAAGTTATTTCCTCTACTCCGAGCATATCTTAGTCTCTTCTGCGCCTAGAAGGATCTTCTTTCCTCTGCAGTTGATCTTATCGCCGAGGGAGTAGGCAAATAATCTCGATAACCGGACTTGTAAATCAAAAAGAGGGAGACAGAGAGAGGGACAAAACAAAGAAAACGAAACAGCTTGGGCTTCTTGGGAAAGCCTACGCTGTAGGCTCACCGGTCGGATAAACCCTCACGGGTTCCGATGTACCCTCCAAGGGTTTGGTGATCAGCAAAGAAAAAACACCCATGAGACATCTCAGGTGCTCGGCCGGTCTTAATTATTCGCTCCGCGGGTACTTGTTCCCTCCGCTTATCTCCCTTCATCTGAATTGTTGTTCTGGGATTGGCCTTGTTGATCCGATCTGCTCTTAGGCTCCTGGCCCAGCGCCAAAAGAAAAGTTCAAGACTCCTCCGGATAGCGAAGCCTGCCGCCCTCTCTGGTTGGCGATAAGGCGGAATGGAAAGGCCCACCGATAGCGAATTCCCTTTTCCTGCAGAATCGCTGTTACCGGTCGTAATCCCCTTCGCGTGTCTACGGTCTTACTTGACAAATTCTGGAAGATCTGGATGGGGGGAATTTTCCAAGTCGATTGAACCCCTGTTTTTGCTCCCCTTTATTATCTTGTATTTAGTCGCGAATTGATGAAGCCGCAGCACCACATCCCTGCTTCTTTTAGGGTCGTCAAATCTCGGACCCTCGTGAGCTCTGTCAATTAACAGATCGCTGTCTTCTAGTTTGGAGTCAATTGAGAGAAACAGTCTTTGAAGATAAGGCTGCAGTGCCTCTGCAGACACTGACTCTGGGATATGGCGGATTTGCAAATTTTACCTTCGCTCCCTGTTTTCATTTCATCCAGACTTTCTCTCATGCCTCTTACCTCCTCGTTGAGCCTCAGGACTTCGTCATCTGTGTTCACTTGATTTTGTAAGGAGACGTCCATTTTACCTTTCAGATCCGTGGTTCTTTTAGCCAGGGCAGAGATTGCAGATTTAAACTCCTGCACTGCTTTGTCCAAAGCAGACTGGAACATGGGCTGCATGTCCTGGAGCACCTCCTTTAGATCTTGCTTTGTGATGGCTGTGTCTTTCTTCTTTACCCTGCTCCTTCTCTGGCCTCAGTGAAGCGTGCTCCTGTCTGCCCGCCTCGCTGCAATCTTGGGGTTTTTTTTCTGCTGCATTAGTCACGGGTTGTTTATGCCCTCAACGGGACAGATCCGGGGCGCTCACCTTCCTATCCTTCCAGAGAGGCATGTAAGGTGATTTCCCTGTCCTCCGCTTCTACATTTGACACGCTATGAGATGCCGATCAGAAGTTCTAATTAAATATAGGCAGCGGCATGCATGAAGCTCTTCAGCAGACATGCATGCGCTGTGACGTCACGCACGCGCCCCCCTTAATGCTATTTTGAATGAGTTTTAAAGCATCCTTTTATTTCTATAGCAGGTTTTAGCCCACCTCCCAAGCAGTGCAAGATCTTTGCAACACTTTCCTATTTGTGATAATTTGTTGCCAATGTTTCCAGCAGTTTGAGCTGTAAACTGTAACAATAGATAATGTTACCTTCGTAATATAAGGATACATTGTAGCTGCTGAGTTACATTGACTGAAGCAGCCATTATGTAGATTTATAACCGGAGCACCAAACGATTGCCAGTTTAGGTAAGAATGCAGAATTATACATTGTCGCAGCTTAACATATACAAAGAAGGAGAAAAGGGGGAATGTAGTATTACTGCTATAAATAATTGCTTTAAGTTGGTATGTAAGCTTGGTCAGCTGAAGCTTGGGAGGGGTTTGGTTTCCTACTGTCTGTCACTGTTTAACAATTTACGCATAGAGAGCCTGCTGTTTGATCCTCCCCTTATCTTTATTCGCACTGATAAAGAAAGGCGACCCTCCCTCCCCCATTCACAGGTCCTTAATGTATTTTTTTAATATGTAAAGAGGCCAAATATATATATATATATTCTTTTAACATGGTTAGATTAGTTAAGGAAGGAAACAAGGATGTTAAGCTAAGGTCCTGCTGGAGTCTGCTGCACGCTTGTCTTGCGTTCTGGCGGTGCGTGCACAGCTGAAAACCGTGGTCTGTAATGTGCGATCGGTGGTGCGGGGGGGCATGGCCTAAACGGCAGTAAGGACAGAGTCCAGGGCAAGCGGAGAAAAGAAAAAAATCAAAGAATGCCAAATTAAAACCATCTTACACAGGCCACATCCGTTTTGAAACGTGTACGGTTTGGAACTGCAGATTGTACAACACCCCTGCGATTGTCAGCTCAGTTTAGAGGAGCAAATAATGACCGATCCCACCTACCAGAAATGGTTGCTAGTCTGCCATTAGCCTACAGTTGCTGCACTCCCATTGGCTCAGGCCGTCTCCCCTCTTGATTGGCTCACATCACACCATGTGACCTCGTCGCCGCACCGGGTACACAATCTTGTTGTTTCCCCTGCTGGCTGACGCGCCTCGTGAGCCTAAACAGGAGACACGGGCCTGCCACTACAGAGGTTAGTGACTGGTGTGCGCCGCCGCCGTCACCACCGGGGATCTGGCCTTAAGTTGCTTATAGAAGACTGTTCTTTTTGCCCAGCTAATTGGGATTGCACCAGGCTGGCCGTGTATAGACACACATTCTGCGTCTTCATTACATCACAATGACATCGCATCATCACTGACTCTTGCACTGTCCTATTGTGGTGATCCCAAGGAAAGCACAAACGATGCAGAACCACTTACTCCTTCCTTACCATCAAATGTTAGCTCTGTATACAATGAAATAAAAAAGGATATACAGCATCAATACAAGTTAGTTCCAGGTATGAATGGAAACAATATGATACAGAGCGCAGGTGTTTACAATGTAAGCATTGTAGTGGAAAACCAACAGGTGACATAGTTCATGTAATTGCACAGATTTTTAAAAAGTCCGGCCTATGACAAAAGTGAAATAAGGACAGTGGCATGTTAAATAGGCTGAATGTAGGGAATTGACCCTTTTATAAAAATAAAAAAAATATTCTCCAAAATCGGACAAGTACAGTTTTTGTGGCAATTACCAGATAAATATAAGCAACTGATATACAGTACTTGGATCCAGTGTTTCTGATAATGTGATGCATATTCATTTTTCACATGATGGAAATAAGACCTTAAAAAAATAAAAACAATGACACCCCTCCCCTCTCTCCCCCCTCCCTCTTTCCCTCCCCCTCCCCCCCTTCCCTCCCCCTCCCCCCCCTTCCCTCCCCCTCCCCCCCCTTCCCTCCCCCTCCCCCCCCTTCCCTCCCCCCTTCCCTCCCCCTCCCCCCTTCCCTCCCCCTCCCCCCCCGTTCCCTTCCCTCCCCCCCTTCCCTCCCCCCCTTCCTCCCCTTCCCCCCCCCATTCCTCCCCTTCCCCCCCCTCCCCCCTTTCCCCCCTCCCCCCCTTCCTCTCCCCCTCCCCCCCCCTTCCCCCCCTCCCCCCTTCCTCCCTCCCCCCTTCCCCCCCCCCCTCCCCCCTTCCTCCCTCCCCCCCCCCTCCCTCCCCCCCCCTCCTTCCCCCCCCCCTCCTCCTTCCGCTGCCGGACTCGGGACAGTTGGCCGAGTGATACCCCCTCTGAAGGTGCCCCTGTGTAAATGTGCTGAGGCAATTCGGGGAGAAACATATAGTATATTGGAAGGAGAACAGCAGGACTTCAATAGTGATGGATGTTCATTGGGGCAACTCTCTTAAAATCATGAAACTTATTGAAGTGACCTCTCAATGTCTGTCTCCCATTTCAAAGACCTAGGCCCGTATTCTGTATGCTGTGTCACTCACTGCTTCTTACCCATGCTGGAGAAGTGGTCAGACTTCTCCATGGGGAAGCCGTTTCACAAGATATTCAATTAGACCCACAGGGCCCTAACCTCTTGGTCACGCAAGTATTTTTTGGTACCTTTTAAAAAAGAAATCATAAAAATAAGATGTTCACCTTAACCCCTTAAGTGATCTGTAAATAAAAAAGGCTTGGTTACCTTGATTACATACTGTAGTCATAGATAAATACAAATAACCTAGAAGTGTATGGATTGATTGTCCTCATAACTGGTGGTTCATGGTGACATCTGCTGTTACATTTTTGAACTACTATTGTTGATCTGACCAAAATGAAGCCGTAAAAAGACCTTTTAAAATTGTATCCCTTCACTTGAAAATTGCTATCACTGTTAATGCTAATTCTTTTGATGCATTTTTGGTCAATGTGACGACATTTAGTCTTTTTGTAAAAAGAATTTTGTGTAGCCGTTGCGTTTTTCTTATATATGCTTAAGCACTGTCACTTTTTTGCTTCTTCATTTTAACATGGTCCCCTATAAGCTTATGCCTGCTGTATTACACAGCTTTCTCAGCACAGCCTCGGTTACAGAAGTGCATAGCCAGTAACCCACTCACACGGCTGTTTAGAAACCTTTTGGTTCTCATGCGTGTGAGGTTGGTTACTGGCTTTGCAATGTGAAGCTGTTAGTCGGTATAACCAGAAACAAAATAAGTTATGGTGAGTTAAAAAGTGCCAAAAACCCTCCACCGTACAGTGTACAGCAAATAAAAATACCACCTGTGCGCACAATCAGTTCTCAGACAGGTCTGCAGCCCTGCCTTTCCCCTTTATCTCTTGGCGTACAATGCTTCCACTGCAGCCAGGGATTCTGGGTAATGACATCCAAATGAGCACACGGTGTTACTTTGTAAGTGCTCATTTGCATGTCATTACCCAGAATCCCTGGCTGCAGTGGAAGCATAGTATGCTAAGAGATAATGGGAAAGACTGGTTTGCAGGCCTGTCTGAGACATGTGAATGTGCTCACATGTGGTATTTGTATTTATTGTACACTTAAACACATTTTGGTCATTTTAGAGCATTTTTGTGACCGTTCTAAAAAAATGAAAGTAAAATTAACTTGCTTTGGGAACATATCTTTACCCTTCATTTTGTAAGTAATCTGTTGCATTTTGTGACTAACACGGCTATTTCTACTTAATTTGTGACTTTCATAAGACTTTTGGTAATTATCTTTAATGCTGCAAATATTCTTTGCCTTTGCCCAAATTAAGACAAAAAGGTTCTGATACTGTACATTCACAAAGCAAACGGGGATAACTTTGCACAGCTGATGCTGTTGTGCCAATGTGTATGTAACTCACTGAGCTGCCACCATTTCATTAACCAAAATCATAATACAAGTTTCCCATTTATAAAGTGCAAGATTTATAAACCAAACCATGTTATTCCTCAGCAATTTAGTGATGCAAGGACATCGTCTATTTCATGTACTGTATCTCGTTCTGTTTATCTTTAAGAGGAGCCACTGTTCTTCCTACCTGACCAGCCAAGCCAGCACAGAGGTCAAACAGGGCAAATGCCCTAATGAGAAGCACATGTCCTGCCCTTGGAGGGAGCTGAAGCCATATCGGCATTACTTGAAGTTATTAATGGCAGTAAAATTTATGCTTCCTCTTGCTTTCCCAATTAAGTTGAGGAGTTCTTTGCTGGAGTCCTTCAGCAGCAGATGGTTCCAATAGCCCCTGTGTGAATATTGCCCCGGGTGTCTCAATGTCTCCATACAAGGAGTCGACTGCAATACATAGCTTGGCAATAGGTCAGTGAAAAGGTGCTAGTCTGTTGGCAAACACTTACTATTATTGTTATTTGACAGGAAAAAATTCTGTAAACGTTAAAAAAAAAAAAACATTTTGTAATGAGATTGATGAGATTTAAAGGTGAAATCCCACTTACCGGCACACATTGGAGTTTCAGTAAAACACCGACATTTTTTATAAAGTGAACATCATTAATTAAATGGAAGTAGCCATGTTGGTCCAGTTGTGAAATAAATTAGAACTTCAGCATTTTTTTTATTGTTGCAAAAGCTATCGCCTGATGCTGAACTCATTAAATGTAAATAGTTCTGAAAAATAACAGTTAAGATATTGACAGCAGACAAAGATTACAACATTTAACACATGATTCACAATCATTTTTGTTTCATAACTGAAACACACACACACATCGGAAAACCTCAATTAATACTTCAGGCGTTTTTTATTTATTTTTAAACATGATATTCTATTACATATTGACATTTGAGTAAGGGATTTAACGTTTTCATTCTGGTAATATATTTGTACATTTTTCATGAACTAAAATTGCTGCCGTTGCGAAAACAAATAACTTCTCTCTAGTTTTTTTTTTTTTTGTCCTTAATTATGAGCACCTCGTCAACTCTGTGATATATGCTGCGCTGGAAGGAGCTAGGCTTTTGGATCTGGATTTCAAAATACTTTCAAGCATGTCTTAAATCAGGGGTGGCCAACTGCAGTCCTAAAGGGCCGAACAGGTCAGGTTTTCAGGATGCCCCCTCCTTCAGCATAAGTGGCTCAATCAATGGCTCAGATTGAGCCACCTGTGCTGAAGCAGGGGCATCCTGAAAACCTGACCTGTTGGTGGCCTTTGAGGACTGGCGTTGGCCACCCTTGTCTTACAGTAAATTGACACGAATGTTAAGATGACAGAAATGATGTTACGCTGTGGAGTGCTTTTGCTGTATGGCCCTGCGTGCAGCTGAGTGGATCTGTGCCTCTTGTTTTTCTTTCTCACATAACGGAAGACATTAATTTGGAAGCACATAGAATAATACGAATGACTCCTCCTGGGAAGGTTACAAACTGCTTCAGATGATGGCTTCTCTTGTGAATATTTGGCAATTGATTCAAAACTCTCACATCAGGCGGCAACATGCCGTGACACATTACTTGGTTAAATAAACAAAGCTGCTGAAAGCTTAATAGCTCGTAACCAAACTGTTCTATCATCCTGAACATTCTGGTTGCCACTTCTATTTTTGTTTTGTGTATGTATAGGAGAAAATTAAACAAACGTTGTAGGTGTTATGATGGTTTTAATTATTATCGTTTGTAAAACACTAACATATTCCGCAGCACGGTACAATGGGGTACAGATACTGACATACAGAGTTACATACAAATAAGGACAAACGCACAAACGGACAAAGAAGGTAATGAGGGCCCTGCTCGGGAGTGCTTAGACTGACTCTAGTTCGGGATTGGGCAACCTTTTATTCAGACGGGCCAATCAATGGGCACACATTTTGTGGCGGGTCGCTGTCCTACTGCCCCTTACACCCGGCCCAAATTAATAGATAAACCTAAACTAAATGCCAAAAGTAAACAAAAATAATAAGAACATTCAAATTTTACAAACATTTTTATTGAGGGAAAAAAAAACCTTAATCCTAATAAATCTGAATTTGCAATGTCTCAATTTCATTTCTGAACTAGCACTTCAGTTAACCGTTTGTCCATATTAGGATTGACTTCCGAAGTTGATAACTGAAGCAGACTGCGCCCACATGAGCCTCAGTCAATACAGAGCTGTACTACTTTTGACAGAGTTAATTGCCAAAAATGTCTGCTCCCAAAACAAATATGGGGAAGAACGTAAATAAAAAAAATTTTAATTGATTTATTTTATATTTTTAATTGTTAAAGGTCTTAATATTGTGTTCATTTTCAAAATGTATGTTAATATTCATAAGTTTCCCCTTTCATGTTTTTACATTTTAAGGATTTTGTATGGTTTCTTTCATCAATTGATTTGTCACTCCATTTTTTTTTTTGCTCATTTTGGGCCATTACATATACTCCCGTGGGCCTCTTGGTGGCCTAGGGGCAGTGGCGGATTCCAAAATCCGCCGCCGCTAGGCACTTGCCTGTGTGGCCGCCGCCTTTCTGCTGCCCGCCTGCTCCTTTGGCACCCCAGCGTCAAATGACACCACGAACATAACGTCGCATGGCGGCGCTTCGATGGAAACGCGGTGTCACTTTGCCATGGCAATGAGACGCCGTGTGACGCCGCATTCATGATGTCTGCGGCGTCATTTGACTCTGAGATTCCAAAGGAGCAGGAGGACGGCAGAAAGAAGGCGGCCGGTGCAGGCAAGTGTCTTCCCATTTGGTCCGATAGGCCCGAGAGTGCAGCAAAAGCATATGTCACCCCCAAATTTTGCTGCCCTAGGCTAGGGCTGAATGGGAAACCTGACACTGCCTAGGGAACACAATTTGGCCACCCCTGATTGAGAGTGAGGGAGAGACAATGTTGAAAGAAAATGTAAAGTGGCTGCTCATTGTGGGTTGGAGTATGGTCCAGCCCAACAGCCGATCCCTTTAAGGTTTAGGTGGGGGTGTTGGATAGCGTGGAGATTTGGTTAAACGAACAAAAAATATGTAGTGATGACAAAGATCTGATTTGTTAGAAATAGGCAATTTAAGCCTGTTTTTAAAATTAAAAAAAATCTACTCCAGCATAAAAAATGTTTAAAAATCTGATTTTTGAAAGTAACGTTTTTTTTGTTTGTTACTTTCTGGACTTTAAATGGATGGGGTCATGTCATTCTTGTTTTCTCCGATGTAGTGTTAAGCTAATTGGGGTTACTCAAACCCGACACATGTTAGAACACCAATTCTGAAAGAGGAGAAGGAAGAGGGCAGTAAAATCTATTCTAATTGTACAATAAATAAATCTAGTCTCTGATTAGATCTGGTATTTCAGAATGGGCTGGCTACTTGGACCATGTGGTTCTTATATGCTGTCAATGTATGTGATTTAACAAAATTTACAAATATTGTTGGGGTAAACTTTTTATTTTACAGTCCTTTTTATGCATGTTTGAAATTTAAGGTGATCAGTCACCCTGTTTTAACCCCTTAAACATATTATAGCTATTCGTTCAATTTGTTCCTAAAGTATGGGGGACCTAAACTTTTATTTTTTTTTAACACGTTACAAAGACCAAAGTAAAGTCATGACCCTTACAGTGGTCTCAAGTGAAGGTGGAGGGGCACTACAGGTTTAATCACAATCCAACATTTATTATTTCTATGACAAAGTAAATGTTTGATTCTGATGGAATCCGAAGGGCCTACTCCATCTTCATAAGGTACCAAATAAAGTGAAGGCCAGCTGCAGGCCTCCCCAGGAGATTAAGGAGCATCGGTATTTATATTACAGCTCTTTAGTATAGGGAGTGCTCCAATATATTTTCCTTACAGTGGTCTCCCAACCCTTGTATCCTTCATACACTTAGGGGCAGATTCATCAAGGACTGTTACGGGTTGGCATACTCGACCTAGAGTTATTTTCTATTGACTTGAATGGGAATGAATATGGTATCGGTTGTGCTAACCTGTAACAAGTGCTTGATTAATCTTCCCTCTGATCTCAGACGCGCTATTAGTGAGGGTTGAGGTTCCTTACAATGCATCTGATCTCAGACGCGTTATTAGAGAGGGTTGTGGTTCCTTACAACTAATCTGATCTCTGATGCGCTATTAGTGAGGGTTGAGGTTCCTTACAATGCATCTGATCTCTGATGCGCTATTAGTGAGGGTTGAGGTTCCTTACAACGCATCTGATCTCTGATGCGCTATTAGTGAGGGTTGAGGTTCCTTACAATGCATCTGATCTCTGATGCGCTATTAGTGAGGGTTGAGGTTCCTTACAATGCATCTGATCTCAGATGCGCTATTAGAGAAGGTTGGGGATCTGCAGAATTTCAGAATATAATTATAGGGTTTCTTAACCAAAAGAAAGTTGAAAACCACAGCTCTAAACTCTTCACATTTATTAACTACCCTCTCAGACAAAATGTGTTTTATTTTATTTTTAAGCCGAATCCCTCTTCTGGATGAAAATATGTAAGCATCTGATTTTCACAACTTTTATGAAACGCCTAGTTAAATTATATCCATGTCTGCTCAGCAATAATTTAGAGATGTGTACGCATAGACATAATTAGAAGCTGAAACGTTCTTCCTTTCATGGCTCCAGAGTGTCTGAAACATCATTGTATGAGAACGGGCGTTAAAACTCATGCTTCCTCTGCTACATCTCACCCACACCTGCTAGTAACACCCTGTCATAAAGCAGAACATCGTCTGTCTCTTGTAACTGGAAACCATTAAACTCCAAACGTATAAATATATATTTCTTTCAATATTGGGCATCACGTAATGTACTATTTTTTTTTCCCCCTGTTATTTTGCATAATAAAGGATCATTGTTGCTACTAATCCCATTTTCTTTCACAGACGCAGTTGTTACGTTTACAAATTTGGCACTTGTCATTTTTTTTTTTTTTTTTTTAATAAGAACGAAAAGTTCTGGAAAATCTTTTAAGTTAGTCTTGTACTAGAATTGAGGATGTGTGGTCTGCAAAATAAAAAAAATAAAAAAATAAGCCCCCAAGAAACGCTCCGCTTTTATAGACAACTTTGTAACATAGTTACTTTATTTTCTCAAAGCCTTTTGTAACATAAGTGGCTAAAGCTTCCCATATGTACAAAGATTTGACTACACTGTATTATCAGTTATCTGTTCATCCCATTGCATGTCAGTGGGATGGTGTGTTAATTATCACATGGGAGAAGGGGGTGGGAGGGGGTGTTAATGCCAGGTGGATTGTTTATTGGTACTTGGGAGAAGTGGTTAATTTTGCAGATCTAAGAGGAAGTGTGGAGGATTGAGGGAAAGGGTCGTGTCAATTCTGCAATTCGAGGAAAGACCGTAGGTGTTCTTGGAATGCTCTCCTCCCAGCGCCTTCATTCTACCTGTGTGTATATCAGCAATAAGGAAGTGGAGGAAGAACTTCCAGCAATTCAGCTTTGAGGCTGTCCTGTTTCTCTCATTAGGGACCACATGCCAACGTAGATCTAGAGGGCAGTTTAGAAAAGGTAACAGCACTGCTGAAGTGTTTTACTCAGCTCGTCTACTGTTTGCCACCGTGGTTGATCGGCAGTGTCCCAGCTCGCATGCAGCATATGAGTAATTGAATGTTCTGTTATAAAAAAGTTTTTACATTTGAGTAAATGTAGTAATCTTTCAGCAAATCACCTCTCTAGTAGTGGTGAGAATATTTCAGGCCCTCATGGACTGGCTGCACATGAATAAATCCGACAATCGCTGGTTTGCTCACTTCTGTAACATAGCAGCGATATTTTGCTGACCCTTTCAACAGAAAACAAGTTCCATTGCTAACCCTCTGGAATGTATTTCACAGTCCTAATTGGCAGAAAATTCATTATTAAAATTACCACCTAGCTGATCCAGCTGTATCCCAGCTGCTCTTTTTTTCCTTAATGTATTTTATAAGAGTAGTTATACCTATAAAACCTTAGCAGCTGCTAACGGCCAGTTGGTAATAGGAATAAGTGACCACTTCAGGGAAATATTATTGGAAATATTATACATGGTTAAGGATAAAAAAAATTTATTAGCATATTTTTTTGTATGTGCTCACTTATGTTTGTTAGACCTACATGAATGCATAGCTTGAATATAAAGGTGAGGGTCATTATTGGTAATAATTCATGGTTAGGATCACATAAGGGGATGAATGAAGATTGAGGGCAGCGTGGAAAAAAAAATAAACCATTATATCTGAATCTACAAGAACCAACCTAAAATCCAATGGAGATCGTTCGTCCGCTCAGCCAATCAGAAGCCAGGGGTGTGTTTGGAACAGACCAATTGAGGCCATGAAAGGTGCCTGTGCCTAAGAACAGTCCATAGAGGCGGGGCTTGGGAGAGTGGGAAATCGGAGCTGACCAATGGGAACCGAGTCGACGGGGCTAGGACCCAGACCTCGGTTCCCGATTTCAGCTCCATACCTCCTGCCTTGCTGCAGGGGAGAGAACAATGCTCCACTTTTGACGTGTGTACTCCCCCGCAGACAACCTCGCCCATCCCCACTCCACCATTGTCCATGAACCACTGCACCTGGCCCCACACAAAGGCTAATAACCCTCTGAATCATTGTGTGCCTGATACTAGCCATTGTACCTAGTCCAGACACACATACTGTAAATAAATACAATAAACATCCCATAATAACAGTCAAAGGGATACATTGTGAAACACTGATACCTAACCTGGCTTAACTATTAGGCTGGCAGCCATTTTCCAGCCTTGTGATGGCCAGTTAACCCTGGGTCGGCATCATGACTATATGGGGAAGGCAAGCGGGCTTGACCTTTATTGTACCATGTGTCGCTGCCCCTACATCACAATTGTGTCTTATTTTTTTCACCTAAGCATTCCGAAGTGTCTGTAATCCCTACAGTATATATATATATATATATATATATATATATATATGTATATATGTATATATATATATATATATATATATATATATATATATATATATATAAAAATTAACATAATAAAATATCTAAGAATTTTTTTCTCCAAAATCATGTAAATAAAACCAATAAATGTGACCTGTTTAGGTCAACATGAATAAGTAAAGAAAAAGCTCCCAATCCTAGTGTGATACTGTTTTTAAAAATGTAATAAACTTTGGACATAACAATTTAAAACTCACAAACATCTGATTAGTATAAGCGTTGTATGAGTGAAACTCATGCTCCATACTCCTGCAAACTGTCTCTGCTCAGCTCGCACGGCTCTGGGATATCCTCCCTTCTCCTCACTAGTGTCACTAGACACAAATAGAGTTATCATTTTTTTTTTTTTTTTAGCAGATTTGACTCCCTGCACTCATTCTTTTAGAATAAATGAGAGACAGCACTAAATATGATAGACTACTACAAACAATGCTGACATCACCTAAAAGATCTTACGGCCCAGTTTGGGTGCCTGTGGTAGAGGGAAACCTGTTATACTATGACCTGCTATAGATCAAACCTTTTGAGCTACATCTTGCCATGGGTCACACGCAGTGCGTATAGATGGCTGGAACTGAACCCACACCCTGTGTTACATTTTTAACCACTTTTTCATGCTTCTGTCTCCGAATTTTCGATGAAGCTGCTTTCTGGTTGAGACACGTCATTGTGTAACTGGCAACCCTGATTCCAGTCTCTATGCCATCTGCTTGTCGCCTTGAGTAGGTCACATTTATATGTCTGGTACTAAAATGATAGATGTGCTTTGTACCAAAGTATTATCACTACTTCACTGTATAGTGAAATAGTTGTATAGAATAGTATTCTTCTAAAAACGTATGCCCCAATGTTTTTCAGGCAGAAAAGTCTGGTACTGTATTTGCAGCAAATCTGTATTCATTTGAAAATTATTTTCTTCTGTAGATTATATTACCCCAATATATTAAGGTGAACAAATTGTCTGCCCTCCTAAACTGTAAGTAAAAGCAAAGTGCCCGTACCAAAAGGTAGGATACCAGGAACAGAAAATCCAGCACACTCGACTGGATTTTTCTTCTTTGTACCCCAATCTATTACATATAAAAGTGTGTCTTGTGGCCTTTGTACTTGCTGTTTAACAAGAGGTGGTTTTATGAAAGCTGAGAGCGTGTACCTTTTAAGAACACAAGCAGCCAACAACTTGATGAGAATTGTCCACCTGGGAGCTGAAAACATATTTCACTGCTGTAGCTTAGTACACTAACAGTATGTGGTGACTAACTCATTGGAGCGTTATCAGTTTGCAAATTGCTATTTGAAAAACTTTTTAACTGTACCAACTCTATTTTTATTTTTTTGTTTGAAAGGTTGGCAAATCCCACACCCTGTTTCTCTCCTTATATGGTTTTTGGGACTGTATAAGGGTATATGTATGTGTATATATATATATATATACACATACATATATACAGGGAACCATGTTAAAAATGGTTTTTGAAGCAAAAAGTGGCACTGTGTGCTCATTTGCATGTCATTTCCCAGAATCCCTTGCTGCAGTGGAAGTGCTGTCTGCTGGGTGATAATGGTGAAAGGCGGGGTTGCAGACCTGCCTAAGACATGCAGATGAGCATACAGTTGTATTTACATATATATATATATATATATATATATATATATATCAACCAGCTTCTAAATATTGTTGTAAAGAAGAGTGGGCCAAAATTCCCCCACAACGATGTGAGAGACTGATGGTCATACAGAAAACGATTACTTCATGTTATTGCTGCTAAAGGTTCTCAAGCTATTGAATCATAAAGGTATACTTAGTTTTTCACACATAGCTTCTCCATTTTGGCTTTATTTTTGTTAAATAAATCACAACACGGTGTAATATGTCATGTTTTGTTGTTCATCTGAGGTTGTATTTACCTCATTTTAAGACCTGCTAAGGAACAGATGATTGTTATTATGTCCTGATATGTAAAACCATAGAATTCAAAGAGGAAGACACATAAACCGACGTTTCGGTCCCCCTGTGGGACCTTTCTCAAGGTGGTCACCACCTTGAGAAAGGTCCCACTGGGGGACCGAAACGTCGGTTTATGTGTCTTTTTCAATACAAAAACTTGTGATTAAACTTACCAGAGTGCTGTCTCCTGATCTCGTGCTTCAAACGGTATCGTATGGTTTATATATATATATAGGATCCCCTGATGAAATCACCTGAGTGTGAAGAAACGCATAGGGAAGAGTGTTTTTCAGCTGCTGTTTTTTGAGCTGGTACATCATTATACCATTTCGTCACTGCCCATTTACCACGGACATTGTTGGGACATTAAAGAGATTTCTCCGAATACCCCTTGCTTTGCGGAGTCACGAGGAACAGACCTCACATCCGGTATTCGCTTAGAGTGAGGAGGACTTCCGGGTCACACTTTGGCTGTCCTAATCCTGTATTCTCTGCCGGATGTCGGTTCAGAAGAGCTGGGACTACACAGACGGAGGATTTGGCGCGCAAGCAGAGGCATCCCGTGGGCGGTTGGCGAATGAGTATACTCATTACATGCTTTAATTTTTTATTTGTTTGTGAGTTTGCATTTGTTGGTTCTATTCATTTTTATTAAATTGTATTTTTTCATGCTGCACTAGGATCGGGCGCTTTCTTTTCTTGTTGTTCATATATATATATATATATCTATCTTCAGCCTGCATTGATGAGAAACCTGCCTTGGTCAGAAAATGCAATGTCCTGTCCACTTACATGCCAATAAGAACTTTGATGACATTCTGTAGAGTAGGGCTTCACAAATTCATATGTGAAGCACTACTGCACAGAGACTTAAACAATCAACTGTCCCCACAACAAGGCAGCTTCGTCCCAAATGAGGGGAAGGAAGCATGAAAAGGTGTTTAAGAAATTAAATACATAATGTGTGTGTGAAATTCCAGCTATCCACAATTCCATACTGTTCAGTTTTACACTCATTAATGGGTCATATTTGATACACTATAATGGTTACCTCTTAACATTAGTATAATCAATTTTTCCTATTTAACTTCTTAACACACTTTGTCATCAAATACCATCCATTGGCCACCTGCAATCCATCCCCAGGTTTAGAAGTTGGTTACTATTCTTTGTAGAGTGTCTACTATAGCTTTTGGAATGGTTTACCTGGCTTAAGGCTTTTGTCAACTTCAGAACATTGAAGACCGTAGCAGTGTCATACTTAGTGCATTCATGTTTTTGGATATTGTCTGTGTAATGGAGCTGATGACTTCATCAAACCAAGATATTTAATGGGTGAATTTCTCTTGGTAAAATATTCCTAAAACAGAACTGCGCTGCCTGCAGCTGGTGCCGAAGGCTGCTGCCAGTTTGTTAGATAACCGGTTAATGCATTCCTGCCACATGACAGCTGTTCTTTGCTCTCCATATAATAATAATAATTTTCACCCCAAAACATTTGTGTACTTTTTCTGTGTCTTTATCTAATGTGTGAAAATAAAAGAAGGAAACCGCTCTTTGTGAAAGGGTTTATTCCCTGGCGCAGCGGTCACTACGTTGCTGTATGATTTAAACTAAATGAGAGAAGGACTCATGGGACAGCCAGCAAAGGGACCTAGTAAGGCAGCGAGCTGGGTAAACGTTTATATTGTGGTTCCCTATACCGCCATTCGCCCACTTTAATCGTTGGGTGACGGTCTGCTAAAACTTCCCAGAATCTCTGTAACCCTTTGGGGCCAGAGCTTTTGCAGTAGCTTTGCTGCTCCTACTGTCGGGAACGGTCTGCCTTGTATGGTCCACGGCGCCCCCTCTATGGAAATCTTTAAAAACAGGCTCAAAACGTATTTGATTAATGCACCACCACAAGTCCATTCCATTCTGTGGACCATATTTCCATTCCATATTTTGTTACTTTAATTCCTATCTTGAGGTTTTTCTTTTTTAGTTGTAAATTATTTTATTTATTTTTATTGTTGAGTGCTTTGATTTCCATTGGGAGCAAAGCACTATATAAATTAGGTTACTATTATTGCCTTTATGGCTTCTCTATACTATGAAACTACATGATTAAACTGATATCAGACTGGTCTCGTGCTAGTTTTTGTTAAAATGGTTGTAGATCACATCTCCGTGGAGGCCATTCAGGACTACAAAAGTACTGTAAAATTGTTGATCTTGACATATGCAATTCCACATGACTGTCCATCGCATACATATTGCATACAGTATGTTACAGTACTTCATTTATAAACCATATCAATCTTTTATTTTCCAGATAATGAAAACTACAAACAGATAGTAATGTGTATTCTTTACCATATAAGTATGGACGATCGCTTTAAATCAATGTTTGCTTACACAGACTGCATACCCCAGGTACGTATTTTTTTCCTATTGCATGTTATGCACAAAAGGTTTGCTCACGTAAGGCGAAAGCAACTTTTTAAATAAAAAGTTTTACTTTAGATCGGTATAATCATTGATTTGTACACAAGAAACTCGGTTAAAATAAAAGCATACAGTAGCTTGTGTATTATATCCTGTCTCAACAAAAAAGATGTTGTCCATCACAGCTTCTCCCATACAGTACTTAGGGGGTAATTCAATATGCCCTCGTCAATCTGCTGCTGGATGAAGGATTCCCCAATGACTTTCAGAAACTGTGATTGCAAGCCTCTTCTCCAACAAATTTCCTCCTCACATCTTTTTTTTGTTGTTGTCTTGCCCTTTTGATATCCTTTAGCATGTCAGTAATTTATTATTGCAATATGTCTGACTCATTGCCATTTAATTTCTTCACCCTTGTGATGGTGTCACTTACTTTTGTTTGCTTCTGAACCCATTCATTCTTTTTCCTGTCCCTTTAGGTAATACCCAGCATACAGTATATCTTTTTATTCTTCTTTGTGTTGTCCGAAGCTCCTAAATTATCTTTACATTTAGGATCCAAGTTTCCCATCCATAAAGTACGTGAGCACAGGCAGAATACACTGGTCAAACACTGTCCTCTTAAGGCACAGTTGAAGAGTCCATTGAAAGAGTCTTATTTCTTCCAAATACGCTCCATCCCATCTTCATTCTCCTGTTGATTTCATTTGAAAGGTTTCCATCCAATGATACTTGCTTACCAAGGTAGATCTGTTTTTCAATGCCTTCTAGTTCTATTCCATTTATTTTAATCTTTGAAGAGTTTACATATTTGTTGAACATCTCTTTGGTCTTTCTGAGATTCATATGGAGGCTGCATTCTTACTTGATTCAACTAGTTCTCTGATTTTGTTGCTGGAGGTCTTCTGGACTTGTGGCAAAATAACAATGTCCTCAGCAAATCGTAGGTGACTCAAAGATTCACAATTGATTTTAATTTATTTTTCTTAACAATTCAATGTCTTGAACAATTTTTCAAGTGTTGCCGGGAAAAGCTTTAGTAATGTGGAGCCCCCGTGTGGCACACCCTTGCCAATCCTTATTTTGCTTGCATCTTCATGTAGTCTAATGTTCCATAACATATAATTGTTTGATGCTTTACATTTTGACTTAATGCATTTTAAACCACCGAGTGTAGATACAATCAAATACTATTTCATAATCTATGAATCCTAAAATGAGTGGTAGACCATATTCATTACTTTGGGAAATTCGTTCTTGTACAATTTGGACTTGGTCCATTGTGCTGTATCCACTTCTCTACGCAAGGAAAAGTCGAGGGTCTGTTGCAGTTGATTAATGAGAATATTGGAAGTAAACTAATTGGTTGTTGAGGTCTTTGTCTACTTTTGTATTTATAAGGATAACAATGGTATTGCTCCATTGTTCTGGAATTCGCCTGTTCTTCAAGAAACATGTAAAGAGCTTTGCAGGGATTTTCTCTACTTCTTCCCCATACTCATTCAATATTTCAGTTGTAATTCCATCTTCCCGAGGGCCTTTTCCATTCTTCATGGATTATATTTAATTTGCTACTTTTTTTCTGTAAGGATGCATGGTACATAATTTGTCGTTTATTCTTCTGCTTGATTATGCCCTGTGTTTTCTGTGTTCTTGTGCAATTTCTTGTAGAAGTCCCTTCAAGTGCACAATCATTTATTGTTGATCCACGGTCTTGTTTGCAATATCCCATTTAATGTTTTTCAAGTTCGTCTTCCAGTTCATTCAGTGCTGCTTCACTGGAGAGAGTCTGGCAGTTGTATGTAGCCAGATTGAGGTTTGAATGACTGCTGGTATTTAGCCTTTGGGGATTCTTGGCACCCTCTGCCTTAATACCTTCTTTCTGAACATTGGCAAGCCTAAGGACAATCTGGCCTCTGGAGAATGAGGACCATCACTTTTCAATATCTTTCATATTTGGAGGTTGAGACCTTACCATGCAGGCCTCAACTGCATGTTAGCAAGTACATTTCCTAACTTTGCTGGGGTATTTTGTTTAAGCTTTCATAATCCTGTGTGTGTTGTGACATAGTCCCAGGATAGTGAGCAGCTTTCTGTCTGATTTATAACAAAGTGCAGACTTAGTATGGAAGTGATCCGACCCACAGATTAAGTCACTAAGGATGGTGGATAGGAAATCCATACCAGACTTCACAATGGTTATGGTTTCCCTCACCTGCTCTCCTAATTGAGGAAGAGGTATATATTGCAGTTAGTTTAGCTGCCACAGTCTCTCGTAGAGCCTGGAGGCTGGGAGGACGCTGCTCCCCAGGATCAAGTTCAGGGTTGACGGCCCCCCCACGTGTTGCATCATCTGAGAATCTATTGGGACGCTGTCCCCAACTGACAGTTAAGGATTCATTGTTATATCTGTGTGTTATTTAAAGTTGGTAACTGACTTACCCAGCCAACCTTGCAGATAGGGATATACATGCGAGTTAGACTCCTGACAGGACTAGATGTTTGGTTTTTTTTTTTTGTTTTGTTTCTTAACGTGACGGTGTTTAAAATGTTTAGTGTCGCTAATGGAAAAACAAACCGTTGAGGGCTGAGTGCCCCTTTTCTACAAATGAAACCCTAGAAGACTATGCCGCGAAGAGCCTGGGCAAACGACAGAGCTACATAAAGGGAGCCGTTTGCCACAATATTTAACACAAACCTCCTGATCAAAGGAAGTATTAATTTGCTAACCTTTAACATATGATGTTAATGCCAGTAGAGCCAGAAATGCACTGTATATGACAGTGGACATACTGTAGCTGGGTCCGGATTGCTGTTCCCTTTCACCGAACTTGTTTAAAATCGGATACACATCACTATATGCGCGTCTATTCATTTAGTAAACCACAAATCAAAATCAAGAGTAAAACTAACAAATATGACATTACAGTTTCCTGTTGCCATTTTCCTAATCTCCTCTGAATGTTACATATTTCACTTTGACATATCAAGGTTGTTATTATTGAGAAGACCAAGAATGTTCTGTACATTAGCCTCGGCACACCACTGCCCTGGGGGTGTTTGACCTCATAAAGCCGTTATGACTTTTCTAACGCTCCATATAAAGCACTTGTAACTTTTTTTTACGGACATCGTCGTTAATTTGAAACGTATTTAATTAACAAGAAAACCTCCATTTCCTCAGTGCAAACTTTTTTGAAGTACTGCCCAGATTTGGAGTCATCCAAACCCCATACAAACAGGCAATGATGCTTTTGAAAATCATAGGTTTAAAATCCCTCCAGCTGCTGACGTGGGCGAGAATGTTGCATGTAAACATAAGACAAAGCAATAGGTCGTAACCATTCTTGCAGGACATGATGTCGTTAATATAGCAACTATTGGTTAGTTCCATGTCCAATGCCCAGAATCTTAGTGGTCTATTTAACTCAGGCAGTGTTAGGACCTGCTAACGGTCATGCCTTGAAGTGGCTTGCAGGCTTGAGACACTTTGGCCAAAGGGTTAAACTAAATGACCCTTTTACAAGAGATATATAGGTATTGCACTGTGTATTTTTGTCACATTGGAAGTAGCTTTGGGCATCTTTGTTTGTTTTTTGTTGTTTACATTTAGCCACGCCCACTAGCACTCCTTTTGACACATATATATATATATATACATATGTGGTAATGTTTGGGGTTTCTCAAAGCTTGTTGGGTATCTTGTGTGTTTATTAACTTTGTGCAGCGGGTCTATTTACTGAAGTCTTCCCATGGCAAAACTGGGGCAAAAATGTGTCATATGTATCAAAGGAAAGCAATTTCACTGAAATAGATTACAGTTTCTCGTTTAAGATCGGTCTCGTGCAGTTTATTTGCACTGACTTTGCCTCGGTTTTGCAGCTGGGAGATTTTAGTAAATAAACCCCATAATGTTGTCAGTTGAAATATTTTACCCAGGCCCGCTGATGGCTTTTCCCAGGCCTAGGACTGTATGGTAAGTGTTCTGCTTGGGACCAGCAGAGGAAGGTGCTCGGCCGGCTGACCAGGGAAGTTATGCCTGACTTGCGGTCAGTCAGCCTCGCCTCCACACTTGTTCCCTTTTCTGTTGCTGATTGTATGATACTTTGCAGACCCAAATGATCTTTAGGACACGTTTCAACCGTACTATTGGACTCTGGAAAGTACTGATATCTTTATTAAAAAGATAATGTACTGGTCTAATACTGTACATCCATCACATATAGGGTTGCCACATTTAAGTTTTTATAAAACGGGACGCCCCTCTTCTCCGAATCCCTTCGGTGGCCCACGCTCCCTCCTCTCCCTCTTGTCGGCGCCGGCATCCAACTTCCCCCTCCTCCAGCTGCCCCCTTCGGCCGGGCGGCAGTTGGATCCTGGCTCCGAAAAGAGGTAGAGGAGCGGAGGCAGAGAGAGGTGTGTGTCTGTTCGTTTGGGAGAGGGGTCTTACCTTTTTTTGGAGTGGGCACGCCTCCTGTAGCACCGTGTTGCCATGGTGATCGATGTCATATGATGATGCGTTGCCATGGCAAAATGTCATAGGCCATTGCATTGCCATGGCAACGTGATGCTGCGAGAGGAGAGCCACTCGTCAAGGTAAGTCCCCTTAACTTTTTTACAGAGGGGGCCTCTGTTGGCAGCATGATGCCTTGGGCCCTCACAAAGCCTAAGACCGGCCTTGCACATACACACACAATCCCCCCCCCCTACAATATACACATACAATCCCCCCCCCCCCACCACCACCACAACACACAGAAAATCTCCCCACGACAACACACACATTTACTTGGGGGTTGGGGGAAGGGCCTGCAGGGCTGTGTCTGTCGTGCTTGGGGATGCGGTAGTTGGGCCCTGAATTCCGGCACATGGTGTATGATTTGGAGTGAACGTGGGGCCACGACAGCCAGACGCAGAAGGTCAGGCCAAACTTCCAACGCCGGCTGGCTGGGCCCCCCCTCAACTGCTGGGCCCAGGACAGTTGTCTTGGCTCTACAGACAATTATGCGTCCCGACAGACCTTTTCAGGGACAAGTGGACAATGCAATGAAAAACAGGACAATCCCATATATAAGGTACATCTGCAAACCCTAATCGCACATATTGGTTTGTGTTACCTTCCTAATGAAGAAACCATATTATACAAGCTTTCAAAATCTTACCATGTCCTGCATCAGGCTCTCCCCCATCATCAGGTATTACACACAATAGATGTGTTCTACATTTCCTGTGTTAATGAAACACTGCAGCTCTTCTGATCACAATCACAAATCCGTGGTGGATTCCTGGCCTTAAGGAAACAAATGCCATCAAGCAATTGTTTGTTCCACATTATGTAGCTCATAAAGTACGGTATACATACCCCATTTTTTTCACAAGCTGGGGGTAATTTCCAAACACACACACACATGAAGCAGGGGGTCCACGTAGCTTAAAAGACACTTACCACTGAAGTTAGCCTCAGTACCATCTCCTCCAATGAAAACAAAATGATGGCGAGCGTACGTGAACATATACGAAGCCGCAATGTTGCCCATTGAGACTTCCTATTGGAAATACAAGAAAGTACCGGTGCTACCTTTGCCGGTAATGGTCTCGAGAACCGGGGGGGGAACTGCTACTTTAGGTCATGGATGAAAGAAAGTTGTACAATAAAGAGCATTAGAAATATCAGTGCTAAAAATACCATTGCCCATTGCTTTGTGATTTTTAGCATCCCCATTACAGCCTGAAAATTTTGAGTCACATAATCAAAAGTTAAGAAGGGATCAAAAGTTGGGAACCAACCAGGTATTGGCTGTTGATATAGATGGTTAGTGAATTCCAAAACACATCCCCTCTCTGTGATTTATCACTAAGCCTCTTGTCTCATTTTAATAGTGATATTTTATTTAGAAAAAGTTTTACAAGGAAGTATTACATTGAGTTACCTTTCGTTTTCAAGTATGTCCTGGGCACAGAGTTATGATGACAAATACATGGTTACATTAAGTGACCAGGGTTATACATTATGTATAAAGATATTGCATGAACAGTTTAACATATTTACTTTTAGGCGTATGACACAGTTACAGACCAGATTAAAATGTGAGACAGCTTTAGTTTTGAAAGAACTTAGATTGGTGGTGGCTTTGAGAGTCTCAGGTAGATTGTTCCAGTTGTGAGGTGCACGGTAAGTGAAGGAAGAGTGGCCGGATACCTTGAGACCGCAAACAATCGTTTGGAGTCAGATCTCAGATCAAGTGCTACATGGGGTAGGGGTGAGGAGCTTGTTCAGGTAGACTGGTAGCTTGCCAGAAAGTATTTGAAGGCAAGACAGGAAAGATGAACTTTGCGCCTAGACTCAAGTGATGACCAATTTAGTTCTTTGAGCATTTTGCAGTGATGTGTGTTGTAGTTACATTGAAGGACAAAGCGGCATATTGAATTGTAGAGGGTGTCTATTTTGCTAAGGTGAGTTTGGGGTGCTGTACCATATACTATGTCCCCATAGTCTATAATTGACATTTGCATCTGCTGTGCGATACGTTTTCTGACCAGCGGGCTTAGGGAGGATTTGTTCCTATAAAGTACACCTAGTTTCGCATAGCTTTTGGGTGGCAGGGTATCAATGTGCAACCCAAATGTTAAATGCGAGTCAAACCATCTGCCCAGATATTTAAAACTAGCAACTGGGGCTAGGATGTTATTAGAGCTGATTCTGATCTGAAGCTCTGTCATAGGTAGCTTTAGAAATGTAGCCTTGGTCCCAAATACAATTGTTACAGTCTTGTCAGTGTTTAAAAAAAGGTTGTTTTGGGAAATCCAATTTTCAAGTCTCAAAAAATCAGACTGAAGTATGTGTCCAGGGTCGGAGAGGCTAGGGCAGTGTGCATATAAGATTGTGTTATATGCATACACGTGTATTGAAGCTCCCTTACAAGCTGTGGGAAGATCATTGATGAAGACTGAGAAGAGTAGGGGCCCCAGAACAGGGACTTACGGGACACCACCGGTGATATCCAAGGGGTTGGAGTTTGTGCCCGAGATAGACATACACTATCAAGCCTTTGCAAAATCTAGGAATATGGCACCAGTAAGTTGTCCCAGTTCCATTCCACACTGGATTTAATTGCAAACTTTTAGGAGGGTAGTTACTGTGGAGTGTTTGGGGTGAAAGCCAGATTAGAGTTGGCTAGGGAAATTGTGTGTGAGATCAGGGGGCGGGAGAATTTACAGGGGTGGGGCGCGGCAGCTACAGAGGTCCCGCGCTCTCCCCCAAGGCACTTAAATTAAGTGGTGGGTAGGGGGAACCGCGTGAGGCCTCTGCAGCTTCTCCTACCTGATCTTCGGCGACGCGTCGCCATGGTAACTGGCATCACATGACCCCGTGAAGTAATTTGATGCCGGAGCCTTGCAGGAGTGGGGGTGCGAGCCGGGTGGTGAGAAGCAGGGGGCGGAGGGTCTAAAGATTGCGCACCCTTGTGTTAGATCTGTACAATGTACCTAAGGGTGCTGTCCAATGTAGCTGATTTGAATAAATTGTGATGGTGGGAATCGCTTTTACTGTTACAATTTGCAGATGTACATAAACACTTTGTTTAGGGAATTTTAAAAAAGTTGCTACCCTTGAGATTTTATTACTTTATTTATAATCCTTGATCGCTGCACGTTTCGAATTTCTGCTGCAGTCCTCCCTCCGCTGCACGTGAGATTTCTCACCGTCCAGCAGTATGCCTTCTACATGGTTGTTGGCTATTTTGCTCTTTGGAATTGAACTTCTTATTCTCAATCTATTGTAGACACCTAAAGAGTTAAAAGATGCGTCAAAAAGAGTACAGAGGGTGATTGCTTTCACTTTATGGCAATTCCAATATATGTTAAGTGGACCTGACCCTTTAAATGTACATCAAGGTAGTCATTAAAGTCATAGCATAATTATAGGTTTAGGTCTACCCGCATGTAAGTAGTTGGGTTTAGCTGGCTCTTGTTCCATTTGTCAGTAAAGAAGAAGAAAGACGTCCACTCATCAGGGTTGTGCACTTCATCAGCTTGTTGCCATATATATTTATTTTTTTTCCTTAACATAGGCACAGAAGCCAAAAAAATCACTGGTAGGCAACATGATATACCGCATGCGGGCCTTGAGCCGTCAAAAAAGCTGCACATTACCCAAATATATACAGTATACATATGGTGCAGAAGCAGCGTTGCACCAACCCCCTCCAATTAGCCTCTTAATGGCACCGCACTGATGAATACTGTGCCAACCCTCTCCTAACACTGGGAAGTAATGATTAGCAGTGTCTTTAGGCAGCTGAGAGGGCGTGGGAAGAAGCTACAATACACACCTGCAATATCCCACCCCCTCTGTACTGGGGGGGAGAGAGAGATTGCGCTGCTGGGGTGGCCAGTAGTTGAAAACTGCAAGTTAGTCCCAGAGGGCCGCAAGCACCCTCCCCTCCTCCCCCCCCCCCCCCTCGCATGGCGCCTGTTGCCCACCAATGTCCTAGATCAGGGGAGTGCAAACTTTTTGAGCTGCGCCCCCCTGGCTGCTCCTGTAGCTACTCGCGCCCCCCTTACTGTTAGACCGGCGTCGAGTGTGACGTCACACGACCCCGTTGCCATGGTAACGTGACATCAAACGACGCCGCGTTGCCTTAGCGATGCGGCACAACACTCCTGCTGAAACCCGGTAAGTGGGTTACAGAGTGTTACGCCGGTACTGCCCGCAGACCAGACCCGTCCCTTCTACTGAGGTGAGGAACGTATATGGACACGCACCCGCAGCAAAAGGAGCGTGTCCGGAGTGTGGTGATTTTGGCGTTGCCAGGCCAGGTGACGTTTAGCTAGCAATACTTGCCATTACCGGTGTAGAAGTGCCGTCGTCGTTGCCGTTTTAGCCAAGGTCAGGGATAGGAGAATTCCGGAAGGTCGTTTGTTCAAGCAAGGGGTCGAGAGCCAGAGAAAGACGTCCGCCAAGCCAAGTCGCAACCTGAGTGAAATGAGAGAGAATGCCAGAATAGTGATCCTAGTGGAAACTATGTCAAGCAATGACAGGACAGGCAATATAAAGCGTGGCTGACCAATAGGAAGAGGAGGCAGGCCTGGAGGAGTGCATGGAGCTGTCCTGGATAGGCTGTCCAAAGGAGGATACAGGTGAGTGGTATTTATGCCTGATTGATCCTTGTGTATGTGTTGGGGGCGGAGCCTCACTGCAGGAGCAGTGAATAAATTAAAAGAGTCCTGCGCGTGCTCTGTAACAGAGACGGGCGCGCGCTCGTAAGCGGTAGCAGCCGCATGAGAGAGGGAAGGTCCCGCAGGAGCGCGAGAATGCAGAGGACGGCGGGGAACCCCCAGAGCCGCCGGAGGTAAGTGACGCCAGCGAGGGGTGCGCGCCACGGCAGCGGGGGTTAATGAAGGTGAGGAGGCACCAGGGCGCGGGTGCCGCGATCCCAGAGTCCTCACACAGAGGCCTCACGCCTCCCCCGGCATTTAATTTAAATGCCGGGGGGAAGAGCGCGGGGCCTCTGCAATCGCCCGCACCCCCTCTTTGCGTACAGCTGTCCTAGATATACCAGCACGTGGAACCTGTTAAATATATATCTTGAAGACCGACATCCATCGAGAGTGACGACAGAAATCTGCATCTGCAGGTGAAATTTTGTCTAATTTCACGTATATTTTGGGGCATAAATATATTTATTTTTATTGTTTATCTTTCATTAAAGTAACAATTATCTTAATATCTATCATCAATACATTATCATCAATAAATTAGTGTTGGGGGGGAGCGGGGTAGTAATGGCTGCAGTATATGTAAGTTTTTATATAGCCTTTTATATCATTTTATTATCATCTCTTTTTGATTAAAATAAATGCAGATATCAATACTTCTGACACTATTTTACGCATTTTATTTTAAAATGGGTATTTGTGATGTAAATGCAAAATGCAGAAAATAAGAGGAATTATTGTAACTACTGACTCGAACATAAAAGCTAGCTACGCATAATTATTCATTTCCTACAGTCCGATACTCTGTCTGTAACCCATGACATTAAACGTTGTACATTTTTGCATGTAGTGTACCCAGTACTAACTGAGGTTTAAAGCTGTAATGCCGTTAAATTATTAATTTACATATTCAGTTTCCATTAATTGTTTTTTGTTTTTTTACTCTAATCCCATATTTCCTTGTATATTACGCTATTATTTCTCATTTGTATTTTGGGGATATACAGTGCGTATAAACAATATATGGGGGTTTTCCTAGGAACTAAGCCTCACCTCTGCAGTATGCATGAGGGCCGGCACGCCACTGTCCCTTGTGATAGTCCAGGTACTGTACATAAGAGGTGCACCATCTTTTTTTTGTGTGCTCCCTGCCTGCTCTACACCCCGCTTGCATCGGCGGCGTCCTTTGATGTCGCGTTGCCATTTGACCCCGCTGTGTAATTTGACGCAGAAGCCGGCTGAGAGCAGGTAAGAGGGCGTTAGAGGCCTCGTGCTCTCCCCCGGCATTTCATTTAAATGTTGTGGGAAGAGTACGGAGCCTCTGTAAGCGCCGCCTCCCCCCCCCCCCAGAAAATCTTGGGCCCCCCAGTTTGCTCCCCCCTGCTGTACATCTTGCCTAATTTGCTTGTTTCCTGGGGGAGATTGTGCTCAGTGATCCATCGGAGCACTGATCGTGATCGAAACACAAGTGGGGGGGGGGAGTACTCTTCTTTCGTCATCAGGTGCTGGCTGCAACCATATTCCCGCTACCAAAACGATCACATGGTCATGGTTCCAAAAGTCCTGTGGGACTGTGGCGCCACTGGACCTCCGGCACATAAAATGGGACATCAGAGCATTCTCTAAAAATGTACTGCTGCATTATTTTATTAATACTATTTGTAAAGGCTGTGGCGGTGTGTAAATTAAGTGTTGACAGTCTAATGAGTTGGGCAATATAGTGATACTACTGTCAGCCAAGGCAGTCATTAACATTTTAGGGACAGTTGGCTACATACCATTTGACATGACAGCCTTATAGAAGACAGTTCAGCCAATGTAGAAGGGCTCATTCTGCACCCCTCAATGATTGCAACACCCTCCTTCTCTGGAGTATCGGTTCATTTCCTTCCTCTTAATCCCTTCCACTACCCCCATTGCTAATGGTCAGTGATGGGCGTGAATAAGTACGTATTCTGTATTTAAAATATAATTTATGTAAAAACTTCTAACTTCCAACTACCTTCCCAATTTATATTTTCTGTAAATGAATGTTTGAACAATAAATGTATTTTTTCCTGTTGAACTGATCTAGTTACATTACAGTGACAAATATTTTGTTATTACCCAACCCTAGTCGGTAAGCAGTTTGTGTGTAAAGGGATATTTATCGTGGTCATATGCACAAGAAGCAAAATAGTCCCATAAAAATAATATGCCCACTGACATTGGATAGATTATTTGTATTGAACCTGTATAATTAGTGCATACATACATATTTATATGTTCAATGATGTAGTCAGGAATTTTACAATAATGCCATTATTATTCATTCTACCGCAAGGTCATGTTTTAGTTCACTGGATGTGACTTCATCTACAAACATCTTTGCCCATTACAGCTCTGAAATCTTTGAAGATGGAAAAAAATGTTCAAAGCTTAACCCGCCATCGTGTTTTCAATGATTCCAAGGGGTACAGATCCTACCAGAGGTCAAGAGCTAATAGTGTTATTCTAGTAACAGTTAGGAGAAAGCATTAACAGTTCATTGTTATTCGGACCTCTGGAAAAATGCATGTTTTGTTTAAATGGGTGCAAATGCCAACCAGATGCTTACAAACTATTTTACTGGTAATAGCCCGGCCAATCAAAGAACATGGCAATGCAGTGAGGTCATGAGGATATTTAATATTAGTTTTACCAGTGAGCATTTCCAAACGATTGCCTTAGCTACCCACATGTTTCTTTCCACCATAGCCTTGCTGGCCTGCCTTTGATCTACATGCTGCTTTTCTATAAGCCTCCCTCCCTTACTGAACCCCCTTTGCTCTGCAACTGCCATTATCTGGCCAAGTTCAGAGAGCATAGCATCACTTCAAACAGTCGATCAAGGGAGTAGCTGGTCTGAAGAGGGATTCTTGAGGCATGCCGAGCTGCGGCATAATCACTTAAAGATGTTCAGGAGAGGGGAGGGAGGCAGAGGTGTATGTGAACACAGAGAGCTGTAGGGGTTGGCCTCTGGTCACTGGTAAATAAGTGAAGTCAGGTGCCAGAGAGTCTAGACACGGTGATTTTAGTGCAGGCCCCGTGGTATCCGATACTCAATATGGGACTTGTCTGATTGAGCCCCTACTTACCTCTTCAGAACGCCTGAAGCCCTTTTTAATGCCTTCCTGCTAAATCAGTAAAAGATGACAATGGGCACCGTTAAAGCAGGACAAATTCAATGTTAATATTTCCCATTGGGCGGCAATTACGTCTGCTTTTGAAGTGCCACGGGTTGCAATCATATTAAATAAAACTGCATAATAAGCAACGCAGAGCCAATATATAGCGTTTTAAAACAAATGGGCTACAAACCGTTGCCTAACTTAATTGAGCCTGAAGCAGATTTCTGTTTTTTGTTTTTTTTTGTTATACAGGGAAGTTGCAAACAGCAATGTCAATCATGTTTTTCATTAATTAAGCCATTCAGTGCCGGAGGCGCTAATAATGCATTGCAGAGTTATGAACTTACCCCATTAACTTTTCCAACACCAGTGAAACCTGTAAAAAGTGTTGCAGGTCTCCGTGGCAAAGAGGGGATAAATACAATAATGTTCTCGTTTCTGATTTTGTATGTTATTAGGGTGATTTGGAATTTATTCTCATTATAATTTGGTCAACAAATGTTGCAAATTGAGTACGTGGTACAGCGGCTTTATTTGTTTAGATTCATACAAAATAAACTTGCTTGTGGCCATCAACTGTTCTGACACTTCGGAAGAGTTTTGAACACAAATTGATTCATTAACATAAAAAGTATAGGATGCCGTAACTGTTCTCTCATGCCATTAAGTGGGATCCTCACCAATTCCCAACCACATAAATCTCACTGCACTGAAGACTGTGTGTTGGGCTAAAAAAAATAATCAGTACAGGCATACTCCGCATTAACGTACGCAATGGGACCGGAGCATGTATGTAAAGTGAAAATGTACTTAAAGTGAAGCACTACCTTTTCCTACTTATCGATGCATGTACTGTACTGCAATCGTCATATACGTGCATAACTGATGTAAATAACGCATTTGTAACAGGCTCTATAGTCTCCCCGCTTGCGCACAGCTTCAGTACAGGTAGGGAGCCGGTATTGCTGTTCAGGACGTGCTGACAGGCGCATGCGTGAGCTGCTGTTTTCCTATTGAGCGATATGTACTTACTCGCGAGTGTACTTAAAGTGAGTGTCCTTAAAGCGGGGTATGCCTGTAGTGTTTATTTTAGATACAGGATACTACTGATTGTTCAAGGAAGACGTGTGTGTGTGTGTGTGTGTGTGTGTGTGTGTGTGTGTGTGTGTGTGTGTGTGTGTGTGTGTGTGTGTGTGTGTATGTGTATATATATGGTTTTTGAGGCAAAAAGTGACACTGTGTGCTTATTTGCATGTCATTTCCCAGAATCCCTTGCTGCAGTGGAAGTGCTGTATGCTGGGTGATAATGGGGAAAGGCGGGGTTGCAGACCTGCCTAAGACATGCAAATGAGCATACAGTTGTATTTGCATATATATAAAAGAAAAAATACAAAAGTGCACAAAAGTACAATTCAACTTAAAAAAACGATTATTTTTTAGATGTAATGGATGCTGCTACAATGTGTAGGACAGGACACACACAATGCCAATATATATATAAAAATATAACAAACAGCGCAAACCAATACAATGTGTTTAAAATAATAAACACTGGTGTAAATAAATAGTCCAATTGTCCAACTGTAGAGCATGAGGGTTTAGTATATCTAAAAATAAAGAGAAGAAGCCAATATGGTGAAGTAAGTATATTCAGGACTTTCACAGCATAAGGACTGATTCTACTTACAAGATAGTAGATAAAATAAGCATATCTGTAGGAGCACAATCTTTAACCGCAGCCCATGAAGCTCTGGGGTAGTCAGATCTGTCTCTCCAACACACCAAACGCCGCCTGCTCTCGGGTGTCTTGCGGTGACTGCAATCAGAGCTCCTGCTCTCTCCCACTGCTCAATCTCATATGATTATCAGAATAATGTTTCTTTAGTGCTGTCAGTGTCCTTAT
Source organism: Ascaphus truei (assembly GCF_040206685.1). Taxonomy (NCBI): domain Eukaryota; kingdom Metazoa; phylum Chordata; class Amphibia; order Anura; family Ascaphidae; genus Ascaphus; species Ascaphus truei. The sequence continues at coordinate 42,683,512 of NC_134492.1, read as the reverse complement.
GGAAATCACTACTCCAACCAGATAGGTTTAATGAACAAATGAAGTAAAAACTTCCAAACGCCTTTAAAAAGGCATATATAGAAGATCCATTTAAAATAAGACCATAGGAACTTGATCACATAACTCTACGCGTTTCATCTAATTGACTTTATCAAGAGATATGTTTTCCTCTGTGTGAGAAACCTATATTGCAGGAACTAGGTCCTGGTTGGTTAATTGATCAAACATTGTCTAATCATATAGGGATCACACCTAAATGGCAAACATTCAACACACAATTGAGGAACCATTATAAAATCCAAATATTCAACATAAATGTTATAATAAACTTATATCAAGTCAACTAATTCAAACAATGTAATCATAAATATATATATATATATATATATATATACATATGATTATATAAACACACACACACACACACATATCCATATATATAAATATATATATGTGAGTATATATACAAACACATGTATTTTAATTAAAATTAACCAATTGATACAACATTAGGAAAGTCCTGAGTATACTTACTTCACCATATTGGCGTCTTCTCTTTATTTTTAGATATACTAAACCCTCATCCTCTACAGTTGGACAATTGGACTATTTATTTACACCAGTGTTTATTATTGTAAACACATTGTATTGGTTTGCGCTGTTTGTTTATATATATATATATATATATATATATATATATATATATATATATATATATATATATATATATATATATATGACAGACAAACAGACAGACAGACACTGACAATTTTCATTGACTGTCTTCTAGTTGCCATGACTTCATAAATGAGCCTTCAACGAACTAGCAGATAGTACCGTATCTGTCTACTTGTGTGTTTGTGAAGATGGGTTGATACAAACTGCAGAATAAGATCACACTAGGACACTATGGTCCCCAAATGAAATATAGAATTTGAAAATATGGCAACACCCTGAAATTCAAAACCGCATATGCTCAGTAAGGACATGGCATACAGTAAGCATTGGAAGCGACCAGTGGAGTAGTGAAAGGGTTAATGCACAACAGAAGTAGAAAGCTCCCCGTGTGCTAGTCCATGTCAAAATTCAAGCAAAGACAAATCTATCACTGTTGAGTCAAAGGTCCATCAATCATTATTAGAAATAACACTGAGGAAGAGGGAACATCCATCAAACTGGATAAGCACCATCTTACCCCATCATATGTTATACTAATGTGCGGGAGAAACCTACTCCAATAAGTTAAGTTAAACTCATTTTTAGTGACTTCTCGTTACACATTTTATTTGCATGCTCTCAAGCCATTAGCAAATTATTACTTTGTTTACGTGACTGTGTAAGGAAGGACTGTCCATAAGGATTTGAACCTCTATCGCGCTAGGGAGGACCAGATAAAAAGTTGCTATGGGGGATCCTGTAGCTTGGAGAACTGCGGTTCAGCGCCAGGGCAAACCTTGTTTCAAATAAGATATAAAAATATTTATATATGTAAAAAATAAAATAAAAAAATAAGCAGCTGTCTGCTGCTTTAAAGTAATCTATGCAAATTGATGAGGGCGCTTCTTTAATATGAACATTTTGGTGCCCACAACACTCACCCAAAGGAATTGGTTTGCATTCGTTCTGTGATCTATGCTACAATGTAATTCAGTCTAGCTTATTTATTTATTTTCACACCACAAACAAATGTAAAGTGAGAATATTTCAAATAAAAATAATAATCTCTGACCCAGACTCACTAAAGGGTGATGAGCTTTACAAGCCTGAACTCCTATTCATTTGAAAGGGGCTACAATTTAGCACTCTAGTGAATCTAGGCTTTTGCCACAAGTATTGTCTTAGTTTGCTTATGGTGTGAACCACTTGTGTACAGTATGTGGCAAAACCCAGGCATATCTTTTTGTTCTAGTCACTGACCACTGATGTACTGATCCACAGATGTTGATGAACTCTATTTAGATTATGAGCTCTGTAGGGTTTGTTTAACTTTGTTTCATGCACTTGTGTAACTTTGTATATGATCTCCCCGTATTGTCTGTGTTATAACTCTGTAAAGCATTGCGTACATTGGTGGTGCTATATAATTACAGGCATACCCCGCATTAACGTACGCAATGGGACCGGAGCATGTATGTAAAGAGAAAATGTACTTAAAGTGAAGCACTACCTTTTCCCCACTTATCGATGCATGTACTGTACTGCAATCGTTATATACGTGCATAACTGATGTAAATAACGCATTTGTATCAGGCTCTGTAGTCTCCCCGCTTGCGCACAGCTTCGGTACAGGTAGGGAGCCGGTATTGCTGCTCAGGACGTGCTGACAGGCGCATGCGTGTGCTGCCGCTTGCCTATTGGGTGATATGTCCTTATTCGCGAGTGTACTTAAAGTGAGTGTCCTTAAACCGGGGTATGCCTGTATAAACATACATACATACATAGAAACATTTTGTTTGGTGCTCTTGGCCTCTGCCTAATTTAATGGCGAAGGGCCTACTCGACCGCCATCATTGGAGGGGGGAGGTGGTTAAAATCGCAATCTCGCATAGCTGGACAGAGATGACATGTTGTATTTTGTGAAACATTTTAGTCTAATTAGCTCCCCTAAACATTTCTAATCATGGCTTTTTTTTTGTTTGTTTTAATGGGAAATTAATTACAAATAGAATTTCTTAGGGGCCTCTGAATAGGAAAGTGTTTGTAAATCTAGTGTTTTCTTTACCCTTAATCCACCCTGTCCTTATCGAGACCTGTCCTTATCCGAGAACTAATAAAAGATATGGAGGGAGATTGGTCTCTGGCTGTGCTGAACACAGAGAGATATCCAATAGTAAGGAGCAGCCAGGAAAATCAAACCCCTCCCAAGTCTCAGCTCCCCATTGTGTACTAACAAACTTACAAGGATTTACAAAAAGTCTTGTATGTCAGATTTGTCATTAATCACCCAGATGTGTTTAATCGTAAACACATCACTGCCATTGCTATACATTGGTCCTAGCAGGGTTTGCCCCTTTAAAACACCATCCACCTCCTTCAATTTTTCTCTATCATGAACAAGGGACCCTTGACAATCTAGTAGGGGGGGGGGGGGAGTGGTTTGGGAAGAATAGGCACAAACCCATCAGTCAACCAATGAAGATAATGCAACATTTCCCTCATTAATCAGCTGGTTCATACTTTCCCTACCATCAGTCCCTCCATCATCTTGTCCTCACATAAGATTAAGCTCTGGAATTCTGATTAGAAAGTAAAACCATTTGAAAACACTTGAAACTTTAATGGAACTTATATTATAAATGTCAGCGGAAAATACAGTAACCGATATAAATAGCATCTATAGTGATATATAGTTTTGTCTCGACAGCTGGTTTGGCGGGACATACCCGAAAAATGTGTAACTAAGAAATCTGCTGTTTACATTGCAGGTTTTATACTATTCATAGAAAAGAAACCAACAGTCACATGTTCCCATAGTTTTGGCAGATATTCTATATAACTCAAATATTCTCTTCCTTTATTGTGGCCTTTGCTACATTTGTATTAAGCCCTTGAGTGCAATGCTTTGCAGACCCCACTGACACAAGGGATTAAAGGCACAAACCATCAAACGTAGCACTTTCTCAACCCTCAAACCGGTCTCAAAACTCTGGTACCTGATTAAGAACCTGGAGAGGTTTGAAAGCTTGTAACGTATCAACTAGTTGTTGGTCCAATAAAAGGTATCATACACCTACTCCCTCGCCCTCCATTGTTACTTTAGTAGGAGAACGAGCGGCTCAGTGAGTAAAGACACTGGCTGGCACTGAGTTTGAAGCAGGGGAAGCTGGTTCAATTCCTGGTGTCTGTTCCTTGTGACCTTGGGCACTTTATGTTTTTGGTGCCTGAGGCACAGGAAGATAGATTGTAAGCTCCACGGGGCAGGGACCTGTGCCTGCAAAATGTCTCCGTAAAGCGCTATGTAAAAAACTAGCAGCGCTATACAAGAACAGGTTATTGTTGGTATTATTATTATTATTATTACATGGAAGAAAGGACCGACATGGCAAAGCATTTCTGTAGCACCAATGTACTTGCCCCTTGCATACACACTTACCATAACACCCGCCTACTGTCTCTGTATGCTCTCCCTACATAGCGCTTAGATTGTAAACTCTTTGAGACAGGGACTCCTTTTCCTAATGTTTATGTTTTTTGTTCGAAGTGCTTATTCCTTAAGGCCAGGTCCCCCCTGGCTACTGCAGCGCCCGCTGTGGCAGACGCTGAAGGGACAAGAGCTGCCCCACAATGGGGCCGGGCCTGCTGCGAGGGGGGGCCGCCGCGCTGCGCCGACAAACTCCTGCTCTCAAGAAAATTGAGATCAGGAGTCGCAACGGAGCGCTAGGCCACACACCCCCGGCGGTTCAGCCAATGATGACGAACCTGTCGGGTGACGTCACGGCCGCGCCCCTGTCACTCCCCAGTCACGCCTCTCCCTCCCCTCCCCCCCCCCCCCCCCCACCACCACCACCTGTCTTTCCCCCTGCAGCTCTCTGCAGACCGGGGAACTCGGCTGAACGAGCGCCAGTGGGGCCACAGCCCAAGGTTCATATTATTATGTCGGGTCTATTACTGCAGTGAAGCGCTATGTACATGGATCGCGCCATACAAATAAAAATATACCTATTTGGTAACACAGTTTTTTTTTGTTCTAGAAAGACATGCTTATATATATTAAAATACAACTGTATTCCTGTGGCAGCCATCTTGTTCTATCCCCAATAATTGAACACATCGAAGCATATGGCTCTGGAGTGTAACATCTTTAAAACAAAATGATAATAAATAAAGTTAAGAATGGCATTCTAATGCTCAAAGCTTTTTTACTGAAAGTCTACAATAGCAATATAAAAAACACCTTTCTTCGTATTGCTGCATGTTACAAATGATTTGAACACCAGCAACATTGAGTATGAATGTACCCTTCCGCCTGCTTAAATCCACTACCCTGGTCACCTGCATTATTGAAGTGTTAACTTAACGTTCTGCAGGAACACATGCACGGTAAAAATACTGCATACTTTTCTTGCAGCAACAGTCACAGATTGGCTCAACTGGCAGCGACTTTTTCCCAGAATGGTGGAAGTGTGGGGGGCTATCTGTGTAAAGAGATTATCAGCTGCATTATTAATGGCACCTTTAGCCTTAAGTCCTAGTCCCCTTATGACATACCTAGTACTGCATGGGATTTGGCACGCCGAAGCCCTCTATGACCGAACAGGACATCATAGGCACTTGCTTGATGTTTAGGGTGTGACCGGGTTGACGGCTCCAACGGAGCGGTCAGTCCAATTGAAACAGAAGTGGAGCACTCCACTTCTGTTTCTTGCCATCCAGAACATGGCACTGTAAAATGTAATACTGGTACTGGCGCATCCAATGCATGATGCTCACAGTAGTTTTAAAAAGTGGGTAATGCGTTGAATGGTGCAGTTCCCAACATTATATCACCGTCCGACAAGTATTAAAATTGTTATACCTACAGTAGTTACTATTAAAAGAAAATTAATATAGAATAAAGCAAATGCTATAAGAAGCTATGTATTAAAGGCACATACAGGACCTGTGAGCCTAAAACACAAGAAATGTTCATATGAATGCATTTTATTTGCTTTGTAGTTAATGAAGTTGCTGTTTGAGTGTTCTGATGATCGAATCGATCTGGAGTTAATTTCATTCTGCATCAATCTTTCTGCCAATAAAAGGAACGCTCAGCTCATATGTGAAGGTAAGAATGGAAGCCATGCGTTTAATGTGGTTAGTAATATTTGATTTAATAGATTTCGCAATCTACCCTACTCCGTTTGTTGTTGGAGTTTTTTAACCACCCCCCTTTTTTATAGTATGGGAACTAAAACGCACAATATTTAGCTCTGGGGACCACACGGTTTCCAAGATACTTACTGGTGAAGTTATCAGGTTTAAATCTCCTGCCAGGGAAAAAAACCCTCCAAACCGTGAGCCATTAGGAAGCCACAGCATCATCGGTTGTGGCTTCCTATTGGATGGCCATTTAAATCTCCCTCCCCCTTTGGCAAAACCCGGAGGTAATCCTATTAATGTATGAAAGTTGGGGCAGTTTAAATACATTGGAGCTGAAGTTACAAAAATGTACTTTGGTTTTAAAATAATCCGATTTCCTCACATATATTGTAGATGAATAGAGCATTTTAAGAGCTGTTCTTAATGGGAAGACAGGTCCTATGTAAGCGAGTAATCATTACTCCACCAGTGAAACACATCTGTTAGTGAAAAGGTGAAAAGCCTTTCTTGCCTTATTCTAAAGAGAAAAGCACTCCAATAGTAACAATATAAATATGTTTTAGAAGCAGGCTTGGAAAAAGAGACTGGCTGTGCAGTAACCAGCCAGAAATTGTATTAGCCAGGTAAATCTTTTCTTAGCATAATTTTTTTTAATTAAAAAAATACACCTAGCTATAAAGTACATACCTACGTATGCATTGTCTAATTTCTTCTGTTTTTGTCTCTCGTTAAATGTGTCTCCTATCACCCCCTGCACCACACTGACCATCTCTCTAACAAACACCCCCTGCACCACACTGACCATCCCTCTAACAAACACCCCCTGCACCACACTGACCATCTCTCTAACAAACACCCCCTGCACCACACTGACCATCTCTCTAACAAACACCCCCTGCACCACACTGACCATCTCTCTAACAAACACCCCCTGCACCACACTGACCATCTCTCTAACAAACACCCCCTGCACCACACTGACCATCCCTCTAACAAACACCCCCTGCACCACACTGACCATCCCTCTAACAAACACCCCCTGCAACACACTGACCATCCCTCTAACAAACACCCCCTGCACCACACTGACCATCCCTCTAACAAACACCCCCTGCACCACACTGACCATCTCTCTAACAAACACCCCCTGCACCACCCTGACCATCTTTCTAACAAACACCCCCTGCACCACACTGACCGTCCCTCTAACAAACACCCCCTGCACCACACTGACCATCTCTAACAAACACCCCCTGCACCACACTGACCATCTCTCTAACAAACACCCCCTGCACCACACTGACCATCCCTCTAACAAACACCCCCTGCACCACACTGACCATCTCTAACAAACACCCCCTGCACCACACTGACCATCTCTAACAAACACCCCCTGCACCACACTGACCATCTCTCTAACACCCCCTGCACCACACTGACCATCTCTAACAAACACCCCCTGCACCACACTGACCATCCCTCTAACAAACACCCCCTGCACCACACTGACCATCCCTCTAACACCCCCTGCACCACACTGACCATCCCTCTAACAAACACCCCCTGCACCACACTGACCATCCCTCTAACACCCCCTGCACCACACTGACCATCTCTAAAAAACATCCCCTGCACCACACTGACCATCCCTCTAACAAACACCCCCTGCACCACACTGACCATCTCTAACAAACACCCCCTGCACCACACTGACCATCTCTCTAACACCCCCTGCAACACACTGACCATCCCTCTAACAAATACCTCCTGCAACACACTGACCATCTCTCTAACAAACACCCCCTGCACCACACTGACCATCTCTCTAACAAACACCCCCTGCACCACACTGACCATCCCTTCTAACAAACACCCCCTGCAACACACTGACCATCTCTCTAACAAACACCCCCTGCACCACACTGACCATCTCTCTAACGAACACCCCCTGCACCACACTGACCATCTCTCTAACAAACACCCCCTGCACCACACTGACCATCTCTCTAACAAACACCCCCTGCACCACACTGACCACCCCTCTAACACCCCCTGCACCACACTGACCATCTCTAACAAACACCCCCTGCACCACACTGACCATCCCTCTAACAAACACCCCCTGCACCACACTGACCATCTCTAACAAACACCCCCTGCACCACACTGACCATCTCTAACAAACACACCCTGCACCACACTGTCCATCTCTCTAACACCCCCTGCACCACCCTGACCATCTCTCTAACACCCCCTGCACCACACTGACCATCCCTCTAACAAACACCCCCTGCACCACACTGACCATCCCTCTAACACCCCCTGCACCACACTGACCATCTCTAACAAACACCCCCAGCACCACACTGACCATCTCTAACAAACACCCCCTGCACCACACTGACCATCTCTAACAAACACCCCCTGCACCACACTGACCATCTCTAACAAACACCCCCTGCACCACACTGACCATCTCTCTAACACCCCCTGCACCACCCTGACCATCTCTCTAACACCCCCTGCACCACACTGACCATCCCTCTAACAAACACCCCCTGCACCACCCTGACCATCCCTCTAACAAACACCCCCTGCACCACACTGACCATCCCTCTAACAAACACCCCCTGCACCACACTGACCATCTCTAACAAACACCCCCTGCACCACCCTGACCATCTCTCTAACAAACACCCCCTGCACCACACTGACCATCCCTCTAACAAACACCCCCTGCACCACACTGACCATCCCTCTAACAAACACCCCCTGCACCACACTGACCATCCCTCTAACACCCCCTGCACCACCCTGACCATCTCTCTAACACCCCCTGCACCATACTGACCATCTCTCTAACAAACACCCCCTGCACCACACTGACCATCTCTCTAACACCCCCTGCACCACACTGACCATCTCTCTAACACCCCCTGCACCATACTGACCATCTCTCTAACAAACACCCCCTGGACCACACTGACCATCTCTCTAACACCCCCTGCACCACACTGACCATCCCTCTAACAAACACCCCCTGCACCACACTGACCATCCCTCTAACAAACACCACCTGCACCACACTGACCATCTCTCTAACAAACACCCCCTGCACCACACTGACCATCCCTCTAACACCCCCTGCAACACACTGACCATCCCTCTAACAAACACCCCCTGCACCACACTGACCATCCCTCTAACACCCCCTGCACCACACTGACCATCCCTCTAACACCCCCTGCACCACACTGACCATCCCTCTAACAAACACCCCCTGCACCACACTGACCATCTCTCTAACAAACACCTCCTGCACCACACTGACCATCTCTCTAACAAACACCTCCTGCACCACACTGACCATCTCTCTAACAAACACCCCCTGCACCACACTGACCATCCCTCTAACACCCCCTGCACCACCCTGACCATCTCTCTAACAAACACCCCCTGCACCACACTGACCATCCCTCTAACAAACACCCCCTGCACCACACTGACCATCTCTCTAACACCCCCTGCACCACACTGATCATCTCTCTAACAAACACCCCCTGCACCACACTGACCATCTCTCTAAATAACACCCCCTGCACCACACTGACCATCTCTCTAACAAACACCCCCTGCACCACACTGACCATCTCTCTAACAAACACCCCCTGCACCACACTGACCACCCGTCTAACAAACACCCCCTGCACCACACTGACCATCCCTCTCCCTCTTGCACATTAGTGGCTCCTTTCTTACTAAGTACATCAGTGCTTCCTTCCCCCATATTGATTACTGCCCCTTTTACCCCCTTGTACTCTCCATTCTCACTCCTCTCAGAAGAGTGCTGGTTGTCGCACCTTCAGAGCGTCACTGATCCGCCATCTTCCTCCTCTCTCTATTCCGGATGCACTGTAGCAAGAGACGGAAATGAGAGGAGAATGGTCAGGGCACGTGATGCTTCTGACATGCAACTGTCAGCAGAGGAGCTCAGGGGAGAGAGAGACAGCCAGGGACACCCACCTGAGGGGAAATGACACTCGCCCTATTTTATAGTGGAGTTGTTTCCTTTATTTTAATTTTAGCAAGCAATACCGTGTAATACACCCCTTTTTATATACAATATACAAGCCTGCAATTTACTAATGGCGCTCAAATTAGTTTATACTGTATCCTAATTGATCTTGTTGCATAATCTCACTATTTGGTTACAGCATGTCATTTCTCTATCGTATCATGTTTTGGTGAAGGTGAGGATCTGGTGTCACGTTCAGTCCTTTTGCTTTGTGTGTATACTTTAGGAAACGGACTGAAGATACTGATGAAAAAAGCCCTGAAGTTTAAGGATCCCTTGCTAATGAAAATGATTCGGAACATTTCTCAGCATGATGGACAAACAAAAAATGTGTTTATAGTAAGCAAATCTATATTTGTTGTTCTGTGGAGCTATATTTATATAGAATAATAGGTAAAGGTGCAGTTGAACATAATCAAATTGTGTGTGTACAGTATATACAGTATGTAATTGTGTGTATATATTACCTGTATGTTCATTCATAAAATAGTTTTATTTTTTTATGAAATCTTTATCATGGTGACGTTTTGCATTCTTTATCTAAAGTTTAATGCCAACAATATTTTCTATTACTCTTAAAAATGATCACAAATGTGAACTTTCAGAGAACGGTGGGGTTCTTTCCTCGGTTAAGTATGATCTTATACATTAGTGTGTGTAATTTCTGTTAAGGTTTAACTTTTGGGTCAACAATTTAACGGATCATCCATTCTCGTAAAATATCTCTAACATTGTTATGGTTAAGTGCCTTTGCATTATAGAACTGATAGGGCTGCTTCTCTAAATACTTTATTAATTGCCCTCTTTATAAATGAAAGAACAGAAGCTTGGAAACAAGAGTTTAATAATAAAAAAAAGTATGTGTGTTGGGTAGCAATCCACCAAAACAATATTGGTAAATAGCAATTAATGGAAAACTGAGTGGTGCACGGGAGCAAGGAGGCACCTCATATCCCCCAAAAGGGAAGCAACAATATAACAAGAGTTTAATAATAATTTGTTGCCAACTGTCGCTCTAGGATTATGTTGGGGATTTAGCTGCTCAGATCTCTAATGATGAAGAGGAGGAGTTTGTTATAGAATGTCTCGGGACGCTGGCCAACCTGACCATTGCTGATCTGGACTGGAAGCTTGTCCTGAAAGAATATAACCTTGTTCCGTACCTCAAGGAGAAACTTAAGCCAGGTACAGCAATGTTTGTCTTCAAAGGGTAGATGTTGGGAATTGAAGCATTGCTTCATGTGACTCAAAAAGAATAGTCCTGTGCTTGAATGAATGTAATCCTAATTGTTAGAAATTAGTGCACATACTTATTTATACGTAATTGAGGTTACTTTAATTTATCACAAATGTTGCTTTCAATGGGATTGTTTCGTTGATGCATTTTTGGTGCAGTTTTTCAGCAACAGAATTGCTCTACTTATGCATACGTAGACCCCTTAAAGTGGAGAAAATGTAAGCTTTCCTTGTTGTGATACAGGATAGAAGGGGGATACAGGCCTTTATTTCAAAGCATACTATATATGTCTATGCAACAAGTGTAATAAAAAAAAAATATATACATATATATATATATATATATATATATATATATATATATATATATATATATATTCAGTTATGGACGAGTTCAACAATAACCTGCTTTCATCTAAAATTCTCCCACAAAATGTACATTTTAAACGCATGGTTTCCATCTGTCTCAGGATCTGCAGAAGATGACTTGGTGCTGGAAGTGGTCATAATGATTGGGACGGTGTCAATGGATGACTCCTGTGCTGCTTTATTGGCAAAATCTGGGATTATCCCTGCGCTCATTGAGCTTCTGAATGGTAAGGATATTTTATGTACAGTACCGGGATGGCCCGACCGTAGTCCTCAAGGGCCACCATCAGGTTTTCAGGATATCCCTGCTTCAGCTCAGGTGGCTCACTCATAATGTGTGTATGCAGTGGTGGATTTCTCATTAGGACTGATGGGCCTGGGCCTAAAGTGGCAAAAATGTCCACCCCCATACACAGAGGAAGCATTCTCTGGCCTATCGGGTCTGATGGGAAGTTCCTTACCTACTGCCGCCTCCGCCTTCTTGCTACAGCGTCGATGGGCGCTGCGACATCACACGGTGTCTCGTTGCCATGGTGATATCGTGTTGCCATGGCAACAAGACAGTGTGTGACGTCGCGTTCGTGATGAAATTACAATGCGATTTTGAAGAAGACGGAGGGCGGCCGCGCGGAGGAGGCGGCACCAGATACCTGCCATTGGACGGCGGATTTCCAGATCCGCCGCTGAGTGTATGAGCTGTGATGTATCTTGTGGAATATATATATATATATATATATATATATATATATATATATATATATATATATATATATATATATATACAGTGGTCGACAAATAACCCAAAAATCTACTCGCTGAACCAAAAAATCTACTCGCCACCTAGTCCCGACCCCAATCCCGCCCTGCTTGGGCGGCCATGAGGAGGTCGCCACGGGGTCAAATCCAGTCGCCACGAGCCTGTAGGTGACTGGATTTGTCGAACACTGTGTGTGTGTGTGTGTGTGTGTGTGTGTGTGTGTGTGTATATATATATACCTACCATAATACTGAGTTAAGTTATGGTGAGTAAAAAAAGTGACAAAAACCCTCCACAGGAAAGCAAATATGCAAATAATTTTTTTGGCGGGGTTGCAGACCTGCCTAAGACATGCAGATGAGCATTCAGTTGTATTTGCATATATATATATATATATATATATATATATATATATATATATATATATATATATATATATAGTAAATATGTATTTACGAGTGTCTTAAAATAAACTAGTTGTACTGTATTTGATAGGAAAAATTAAACCTGTTTGCAGTAATACAACACTCATATTAAAAGAAGTCATGATACTCTCTCTCTCTACTCCTTACTACTATCTTGTCCTAAATATTGATTCCATGAGGTGATGCTACAGGCACATGCTGTTTATAATACGTTAAGTGATTTTTAATAGAGCTGTTGCTTTTGAGGCTAGAAAATCTTTTCATTTAAAAGTTATCCGCCTGTGCACGTGCATTTACTGCTACTGAGTATCACATTTTCTCTCCACCCGTGTGAAACCGACGTAGGCTTGCAGCCATAATGACTATGGCAAATGCTTAGGCCACAACTCCATTATAAATGCGGACATTAAATAAATAAATCTTATTTTCTCAGGGTGTTCTGCAGTATTATGTGAGGGGGGGGAATCAAAAATATTGAACAGCGATTGTAGAGGAGATAATGAAATCTGGTACTCTGTCTTCCTTGTTCCTGGCAGTTTTTCTAAATCCTTTCTGTGTATACATTAAATTGCCAGAGAGAACCCTACTTACTGTACATTCTGAACCTTAAACCCTCACCAAGTCTGGCCTGCTGGATGTATTGTCTTCCATACACACTGTTAATAAATGTTTGCCTGATCAGAGCAGGAAGACCCAGTCCCACTCAGTAAATCGGAAGCACTTTAGCATGTAGCACCTTCGATACGTTTTAAAGTGTGTATACCTTTTTTATTATTATTATTGTACTTTAAAAAATACAACAAAAATGAAATCAACAGTATATGTTCTTTTTAGAGCTGGTTTGAAGCAGCAAAACATGTGAAATCTTATATGGGGGTTTTTTTTTTTCTTCAAATAAATCAGTTCTGAACAGTTAGATAATACTTTTAAAAAAATGTAAATACAGTATTATTCAACTGTTAATGCCATGTTTAATGAGTTTTAAAGCATCCCTTAATTTCTACAGCAGGTTTTTAACCCACCTCTCAAGTAGTGCAAGATTTTTGCGACTTTCCTGTTTGGGATCATTTGTTGCAAATGGTCCCAGCAGTTTTTAACTGTAACAATAGATAATGTTACCTTTAGTAATATAAGGATACATTGTAGCTGCTGAGTTACACTGACTGAAGCAGCCATTATGTTAGTCACACAATCAGGATTTTGACAGATTTTTAACAGGCGCACCAAACGATTGCTAGCTTAGGTAGGAATGTAAAATGATACATTGCCACATGTGTTACATATACAAAGAGGAAAACAAAAGGGGGGGCTGTAGTATTGCTGCTTTGCTTTAAGGCAGGCCTGCACAACTCCAGTCCTCGAGGGCCGCAAACAGGCCAGGTTTTCAGGATATCCCTACGTCAGCACAGCTGGCTCAATTAGTGGCTCAGTATGACTGAGCCACTAATTGAGCCAGCTGTGCTGACGTAGGGATATCCTGAAAACCTGGCCTGTTTGCGGCCCTCGAGGACTGGAGTTGTGCAGGCCTGCTTTAAGGGATCGTACCTACATGAAGTAAGCATTTTGCAGAGATGCCTAAATGAAGTATGAATGTAGCCGACATATCTTAGGAGGCTGTAAGAATGTAGCAGACATACCTAAAGGAAGTAAGAATGTGGCTGTTATACAACGACTGGTGGAAACGTAAGTGCACCATTTTAACTCTCTTCCAGCCCAGCAAGAAGATGATGAATTTGTGTGCCAAATTGTCTATGTCTTCTACCAAATGGTTTTCCAAAAGGCAACCCGAGATGTTATAATAAAAGAGACACGTATCCTTCGTTTAAAGGTTTTATTATCAAATGTATAAAAATGTGTATATTTAAAAAAAGTGGTTCTCAAACTGGGGTCCCTGAACCACTGATAGTCTCTGAAGACTTTGGCGTTTTTTACACCCTTAAAATCGGTTTCATTCAGCTTTCACCACGTGGCTTTTTTTTTTTTTTTTAATCATTGTTACATTTTTGCTGATGGTTAATGTGTCACATGTTGCATATATATATATATATATATATATATATATATATATATATACTCACACACATACATACACACATACACACAATATGTTGTCTGCCGTTTATAACTATACAGTTACTTGTTGATCTGAAGTATGTATGGCGATCCTCCCCAAGATTAATAATATTGGAGTGATCCATCAGAAGGGAAGGTTTGATTACACCTGGTTTAAGAAATGCTTTTGGTATCCTTGTGTATTAAATCCTAAATAGGGTCTAGGGTTGTGTGTTCATAGTTATAATTGAAACAATAGCGACTAAACCTGTTGCAAAATATGTGTGATATTCAGTTTCGGAGAGTGTTTTTTTTTTAAACTGTTTCCGGAGAATATAGACTCAAATGACCTTAAGATCTGTGTATGAGTTCTTGGAAAAATCAGTGGTTGCCTTTTTTTAGTGCCAGGAAATTATGTTTTACATGAATATTACTTAAGATAAGGGAAAAGTAAACACCATTTTTGCTACTTTTCCACTGATTGATGGAGTGTGCACCTTTACAAAGAGCCAGTCACACCATGTTTCCCACTTCAGAACACTGCATAGGAGTATTTATTTTCTCTATTTTCGAGTGATTACAGGTTTGATTGTTGCAGCCTCCTGCTTCTTGTCCGGCTGCAGCCAGGAAACACTAAATTGTTGTGCTTAGTGCCTAATAAAAGGATCACATACATGCGCAGAGAGGCTTCCTGCATAAAGGATTATATGACGTTTTGGGGAAATTGCTTGTCATGTCTGCACGGTGGATGTTTTTAAATCACAGCTTTGGAAGTCTCTCTGCGCAGCAGGGAACAAGGATGCCTGTGCTGCTGCCTAATGTCAAAAGTAAGCCCCGCTCTTAGGTTTGATGTCCCAGTGTTTATATGTCAGATGCAGCCTTTGCCAAAAGGCCAAAGCATATTCAGAGTACCGCACCAGTCTACTGTTCTTGTGACTTCCCTGCTGGTAAATACTGAACTTTAGTTTGCTCAGTGCTGGCTGACATATTCAGTGACTTCAGTAATGGAGTATCCAGATTGAAATATAGCCTTGATACATGAAGTATGCACCGATACATTTTCTGAGCATAATGTATACACTGTGACTTAGTTAGGAGAAGCAGTCCCGTTGTTAAGGGAGTATACTTCAAAGAAGGCCCAGAGTAACCACGCAGCATCTGTGTATGACCTGGAATTAGTCACTTAGGGACATATTAGGCAGTGCTAAGCCATGCGGCCTACAGCCTAATTACTTTAATTATCTGCCTTAATGCTGAATTTTGCTTGGTAAATGTGGCCCTTAATCTTTGTTATGAACAGTTAAATTGCCAGTTTAAGATTCTGCGTTGTGTTTCTGTTCTATGTTGCAGTATACATGGACTACAATATCTGAAACTATAACACTAAGTAAGCAGTCCAAGCATTTTTACATTGATATATTTATAACCTTATTTGTAACAAGAGGTCGCCTGGAGCTGGACAGCAGTACTTAAAGCTACAGGGACCCCATGTTGTTGGGGTTTTTTTTAAAATATATATTTCATGTTAACATTTCCGTACACGAATTGTGCGTGAGAAACAATATGGCCGCTTGGGTGACCACCACTCTGGGGGCCGATAGTGAGCCATGACATAATTGTGAAATAACATTGAAGCTTCTCATTTGGTGACCCCACAGCCATCTCTTGCACATACAAATGTAAGATTGCTGTAACTGTAGTATCCCCAGAGCTTTGAGTGCTGTGGTTCAGCTCTGACGGACCCTTTGGTTCATATAAGGTAAACAAAGATGGGGGTGGGGGGGGGTTGGTGATTTGGAGGAGATTGCTGGTTTGTTCTCCTTTGCTTTCAGTGGCAATGAGTTGCTGGTCACTCTGGCATCAAAAAGGAGCCCAGTTTAGTTTGACAATCTTTCAGGTAAAGGAAGATTGTTTTTCCGTAAAACCAGATATGCTACCAAAACTGATATCTGGTTAGTTCCTTGTATAGTCACATCTTGATGTGGTAGAAGCTGTGCAGTAAGGATACATTCAAAAAATAACTGAGTAGATGCCCGTATACGTCCCCTGCACTATAAAGCTATCGAGGGCCAATGAGATTTGTGTGTAGTGGACCAAAAATGTAATTCAGTAGAACGTTTCTGAATTCAAGGAAGCTCCAATGAAGTGTCTGGGGAACTGATGCTATAAAAGAGTGTGAGACTGGCTCCAAATAAAAAGTCTGAGTGAGACCTCGTGCAAACGAGTGAGGCTTTCTTTCCAAGTAAGTGTAAAACAAAAAGGCAGGTGAAGCACTGCAAAAAGCTGGTACAAATGCTGGACAAAAGCTGTATAGCTCTAAAAAAAAACTTTATTGAAAAATCAGGTAGTTCCAGCAGTCGTCTCTGACGCAGTACAAAACACATCAGAGATGACTGCAGGAACTACCTGATTTTTCAATAAAGTTTTTTTACGGCTATACGACTTTTGTCCAGCATTTGTACCAGCTTTTTGCAGTGCTTCGTCTGCCTTTTTGTTTTACACTTGCCTTTCCTTCCACGGCTGCAGAACGCATCGACCTGGATCACCCAAGACAGCGACGCGGAACACACACGCTGTATGTGAGTTGTTTTCATACCTGCCTTTCCGTATTACCGTAGCCTGTGTGGGAAAGCAGGATACACTCGGGCTGTTAAGCGGTGAGGCTTGGATCTACCGGCAGCGCGTGTTCACAGCTGTGGATCTCCTGCTGCCGGTTTGTTTCCTCTCTCTCTGCTGCTCTCCCTTCCCCCTACCCGTTATATTGTTCATACCATTATTGGCCTGATACATCAGCATCTTCATTGTGCAGTGGGTATATATTTTCTGGGACATTTCATAACAGTTATTATCTTCATTTCTTTGGCCTTATACAAGTCATGTTGTCTCTATCTACCACATAAAACTAGAGCACCAGGATTTTCTGTTCCCCATACTTTGTTTCTTTCCAAGTAAGCAAGATTTGCCAGGCTGTTTGGCTGTCTATACTGGCTGGGTCCTGAACACATTGCTGGCTTCAAAATGGTACAATTAATAAGACAAGTCGGTAAAGTACTACACGTTGTACCTTAACATCTCCAATGCAGAGGCTCCTGCTTATCTCATAGACCTGATGCACGATAAGAATGCAGAGATCCGTAAAGTGTGTGATAACACACTTGACATCATAGCGGTAAGTAAGGGCATGCCCCACCCAAGCACACCATTGTAGACCGTCCATGGGCTGTGGACGTACCGTTACCCATAATGTGTCGATTTGTTTTAGGAATTGAGTTCTGCATATTTTACTCGGTATCCTTATACAGTGAATCATGTCCATTTCCACAAAGGCAAAATTCCATGCCTCCTACCACTTCAGATGGTTGCTTTAAGGTGCAGTTCCACATAGCCGGCCAAAAAACAACCATTTAGTAAAGAATTTAACTGTCGTAATTGACTTCCTCAAACAAATCTAGGGGAGTTTTTGTCGATCGAGTGGTTTTCTTTTACCCGTAGCGCACCCGGTCCTTATCAAAGAACCAATAAAGATAAGGGCAGAGGATGAGAGGAGGTCTCTGGTTGTGCAAACTCTTGTTGAACATGCTGACATCAGACAGAAGGGAGCAGCCAGAGGAAATCAACCCTCACCCAAATATGAGCTCACTATGTCTACAAACTAACGTTAAAATATTATTTCAAAATACTTGTTACAGTTGGATTTTGGAAATAAAGGAACCAATCACCCAAATGTAACCTCTTAAACATGTCACTTCCATTAGTACACATTGGCTTGCCCCTTTTAGCCCTTCCTTGCCGTGGACTCTCCAGCAGGAAAGGGGTTAATGTAACACTTGCAAAAGAGAAAAATGAATTATTTAGATAGTAAGTGAACACCAGAGCCAACATTGCATTGCCTTTTCCCTGCACGTGCATCTGGTTTATTTCAGAAGTACATGTCATCAGAGCCGTGGCAACCACTTAGGCGGTCACCTAGGGCGGCACATTTTGGGGGATGGCAGGAGAGGAGGAGGACGGCATGAACAGAGCAGGGCAGCAGAGGAGGATGGCCGGGGAGGAGCGCGCCCCAATAGTCTGACCCGGAAGTCTTAACACATTTCCAGTGTCTGCCACTACTATAGCGCAGCTCCTCCCTGGCTGTCCTGCTTTGCTCCCACAGTCCTCTGTCCTCTTCTCCTGCCGCGGTCCTCCCCCTCTCTCACGCTGCCCGCCATCCTCCTCTGCTGCCCTGCTTCTCCAAAGTCTTGTAGGCATTGGTGAGAGGAGGAGGTGGGGGGGATTGAGGAGGTGGGGGGGATTGAGGTGGAGTGGGAAGGGGGGTGAAGTTGAGAGGGAGGGTAAGAGAGGAGTGGCAGGTGGGTGAGACGAAAGAGGATGAGGAGGGGGGTGAGAGAAGGGGGTAATAATAATGTGTTGTTTTTTTTGTTCTGACAGTTTGGGGGGCGCAGGGCTGAAGGTTTGCTTGGGCCGGGTGTTGAATACCCTTGCACCGGCCCTGCATGTAATCAGATCTCCCTTTTGCACTTTAGGAATATGATGAGGAATGGGCAAAAAAGATACAGAGCGAGAAGTTCCGCTGGCACAACTCTCAGTGGCTGGAGATGGTGGAGAGCCGTCAGTTGGACGAAAACGAACAATATCTTTATGGGGATGAACCCATTGAGCCGTACATCCATGAGGGAGATATACTGGAGAGGCCTGATCTGTACTACAGTGCAGGTGACATAATGCAATATACTGCACCGACACACTTTATTCGAGCAAATACCCGGTATGTACCTGGCAGATACCTGGAATGCGCCACTCCTCACCTCTGACAAGCCCCGTTGCATTTGCCTTCCCAGCCTGGGTTCATGCCTGGCTGACGGGCGGCTGATCTGTTAAATGATAATGATTAGGATTTAATAGGCTGCAATGCTTCGCGTGTCTACCAGATGGCATAAATTCCGGAATTGTAATGCATTATATATTTATATACTGTGCAGTATTGCAGCCAGAGGGAATAAAATGCTTCAATCCCTGCTTGGAAAATACCTCAATGCACTCGGGCAGAAAACAGTCACAAACCTCAATACACCCGGGTATACCCGAATTCGTGGGACTAGCCAAGCTCGAATAAAGTGTGTCGCCAGTGTATACATATATACATATATAATTTACATAAATATACACACACGCACGCACGTATATCCTGTTGAGTATAATGCAAGATAGTTTGTTTCCATTCTAAATGGTGTTTAGTATTTTATTCTTGCAGTAGATACTTGGGGTTTATCTCTGAGTGACTTCCTATGATATATTTAAGAACAAAAACTTGTGCATTTATCTCTTCTGAAAAATATCAGTTTCTTTAACCCATACAATACATTAACAGCGTACCCAATTCAACATATTATATTCCCTCAGTGGTTTGAAATTTCAGCCATGTACACTTATTTTATTTTTCTCTATACTTCTGTTTTTTATTCTGTGGCGCGTTTCCTTCTTGGGATTCAGAAGTAGAATTACAGAACATATTGGAAATGCTTCATCTGCTGTGTTTTAAGTTGTTAACATCCCAGCAACTTGTAAACAGCTCATCTGTAACCCATAAGCCAGACTGAAAAAGCAACAGCTTGTGAATGCGCTGATCACTTCTGCATGCGCTTCATTGTTTGGGATTCTGTACATGTGTCGGCCTGTCAAGTTTCACTCATTATAACATTCTCATTCCATTTTATCACCAAGCGGCAAAGTACTAGTAACAGCCTTGGTTGTGGTGCCATTTTTATTGGACTATGTAGTGGCCATATTTAGACATTAATCCGGCATGGGAAAATAGATTTTCTTACGTTATAAAATGGACATACAATAGCTTTTTTATTTAATTTAATGGCAAGCTTCAGAGAAACGGGGCCCCCGGAAGGGACGGTTACCCATTCATTTTCTCAATGTTAACTATAACCCTTTTGCTGCCGTCAGAGGCTGCAACACATTACTCTGTAACTTTGCAGGAACGTTGCATCTGTTTTAGCTTGCTTAGTTACTAGATTACTTTTTTTTGTATAGAATATGCAGTTTGTGTGTATAACTTTTTTTTAAATATGATGTTATAGTTTATTTATACTTCTCTTATACGAGTAGTAAATTAAAGTCATTTTCTGTTATCTTATATACAGTAGCGCTAACATAGTGACAGTTCTTTACATATAATTTACATTCACAATATATCTTTTCCATAGACGTATGACCCTCACCCAAGCAATGTTCTTCCACTACAATAACACTGGCATAACCACTGGCCACTCCTTGACACCTTTACATTGACCAACGTGAGCACCGCTCCTAATTATCTCCAATATGTGAGCATTACATCTGAAGAATAGAGTTATGAGGTCTATGAAGTATTCTTCTGTCAATTTATTAAAATCTATTCATACTTTGCATGATCTAGTTTTCTCCAGTACAGGTAGCCTAATTCTCGCACAAATAACGCTGTGCAATTCTCCCTTCCAGAAGGACTGATGTCATCTGAGGGAGCTGTGAGCCCTGATTTCTTCAATGATTATCACCTTCAAAATGCGGATCTTATTGGGCAGCATCCCTTTAGCAGCAGGTAACCATCCTTTTGCCCATTATAATAGCCATGTCTTATTGTTTTGTAAGACATGCTCTTGTATGTATATTGCCTCCATTGTGCCAGTTAACGCCTGCAGTTGACCTGATATTGTCGGCAGATTAATGGCATTACAGAAGTTCATTACTGAATACTAACCCTTTTGTATATTTACTAGCTGTACCTGACTTAACATGCACCAATCTAGCAGATCTTAAAGGTTATTAATTAAACATTACTCTTCGTTTTCACCCCTCCCTATAATCCCTTGCTGTCTCTTGTCCCCTCTTTCCCACCTTCTCTCCTCCATCATGCCTTGTTCCTCTTTGCACTCTCTCCCCTCTCTTTGTACTCCCGGCCTTACTGTTTCTGCTCCTCTATGTGGTTCCTACACTCCCTCCTCCTCTCCTACTTATCTCACCTGACTCCTCTCCTTGCTGTCTCTCCGTTTCCTCTTCCTACTCACCTTGCTGTCTCTCCTCCCCTCACTTTGCACCCCTTCCTTCTGCATGTGCACACTGCTCTCCATTCCCTCCTCCTCGTCATTCATCTGTCTCCTCCCCTCCTTTCTGTCACTCCTCCCCTCCTTTCTGTCTTTCCTCCCCTCCTTTCTGTCTTTCCTCCCCCCCTTTCTGTCTCTCCTCCCCTCCTTGCTGTCTCTCCTCTCCTCCTTGCTGTCTCTCCTCCCCTCCTTTCTGTCTCTCCTCCCCTCCTTGCTGTCTCTCCTCCCCTCCTTTCTCTCTCTCCTCCCCTCCTTTCTGTCTCTCCTCCCCTCCTTGCTGTCATTGCTTAGCAACCCTGTAACAGCTGAATCTTTGTACGGAAACATTCCTAAGCCATAGATAGATAGGATAGATAGAATAGATAGTTAGAATAGATGGATGTTTTCAGGATGCAAAACAAAATGCTGTAGTGGCCTTTATGTTGTAACAAAGGATATTATAATATTATTAGGTTGATGGGATCTACCACTTCTTTCATAA
The DNA here is from genome assembly GCF_040206685.1 of Ascaphus truei. Lineage (NCBI taxonomy): Eukaryota > Metazoa > Chordata > Amphibia > Anura > Ascaphidae > Ascaphus > Ascaphus truei. Next base: position 42,661,227 of record NC_134492.1, on the reverse strand, counting down.
GAGTATATCTAATTCACAAGACCTTACAAAATGAAGATGGAAAATGCTATTGTGACTTCCTTGGATTTATTGGAAAAGGCACCCTCTTATCACGCAGAAGGCTGTTTCCACTACCTTTATTAAGTTAAACCTTTGCTTTATAATTAGCAATATTGTAGTATAAATATTGGAAGCACATCCAAGTAAAAGCAGCCGTTATTTTTTAGTATTAATAATACCTCGTCTTTACACAGTACTTTGAATCACAAAATGATTTACATGTGTGCTGTAAAAAAACCTTTATGCAGCAGCCTGTGGGATAGAACCTTGGCAGAATAGGTTTGACACTCTGGCCAAAGGTCATTGGGTTTGGTTTATGAATACAATATTACCAAATTAACTCTTTGCTCCCTCATCCTGGTTTGTTGTGCCGTTCTTTTAGTTGTCCCCTTAGTTTTGATTGAGGCACCCATAGTTTAGTTGTAGAGGTCGTCAATATGGTTTTGTTTCATATTTGGCATACTTAGCACTGCTGGTATGGTTCCACCTTTATTGGGTTTAAAGTGGCAGAACTTATTTAGCTCTCCAACACTTTGGCAAGTATTGTTGGCAATACAATTGCAGCAGTTTTAAAACCTTGATCCATTAAAAGGCATGTACTGTAAGTTAAGTGATTTGTCATATTTCCTGAGAAAATTGTTTATTGCCCGAGTTGAAAGTTTAACCCCTCCATTTTGCCACTCCATTGCTTTTTTTTCTTAACAGGCAGGGATCTATTTAAACGGATCAACAAGAACAATGGTCTTAAATGTGAATAGTGTGTAGAGAACTTTTAAAAGATCTACTCTTCATGTTTCTGGCACAGTAGGGAGGAATCCTATACGTTCTACATTCTCTGAAAGAATCTTGTTGCAACATTTACTTTTAGTAGTAGCAAATAGAAGAATTATTTTTCCCCATTGATCCTCCTTTTCACGTAAGCTTCTGAACAAGAAGGTTTCCCGGTGTAGTACTGCAGAAATGTAATGTAATGTAATTCTTCCTGCTTGGGAATAAATGTAATTTCTTTAGAAGGGAGCATGTGCTCTTTTCTAAGGTGGCTGGTGCACTGAGTCTTGGGGATAAAACTCTATATACTCTGAAGCGGCCATTCAGGACATTTTCAGGCGAAAATCCCCATTGGCGGCTATGGGAATTTTCAGCTGAAAATGCTCCCAACGGCCACTTCAAACCATGTAGAATTCCCACCTAGTGGGAAAGCCTGTTCCACGTGCTCCTTTTCAATGTCCTCTCTATCATTATCTCAAGTCTATCTTTCTGTGTTTACCTTCCTATCATGGCCTTTTTTCTGTATCCGTGTGTATATGCCGCTTTCTATGCTTCTAAATTCCAACAGTTGAGGGAGGCTGGGTCGCTGCCTGAGTTTCCTTAAAATTCCCAAAGACTTGGCATTTTTGCTGTAGAATTCATTCTCAAGTTGCATGTCATACGATAACAAATCACTCTCCACTATCTCCGAATCTCTTGGAAACAAGAGGTGCAAATCACATTTCTATATTATTTCAGACATGCATTATGTGATAGCAATCCAAAGTCAATAACAAGCGAAGTACACCACGAGAAAGTACTGCCTAAAATATGTTGTCATAATACTGTACAGTATGTCCTTCAGTAACAAGTGTGGAAATGTCTTAAGAGTGTATTGAAGACTTGATTTGCTTTCAGTGTCACTTTCCAGCTTGCTGTGGAAAGTCCTTATTTGACATGCCAGTGTAGTTCCATAGTTGCATTGGCAGATACCAGACTGATTAAAATCTCTCTTTTGTACCAAGATTCTTGAACATTTTGCTAAATGTAGAGTTTGTTTGCGAGATCTGGACTGACCAGTCCCAATCATAAATTCCACAAGTATTTTTTTTCTCCCTTTTTCCTCTTTTCTTTTTAAGTTAATTGCATGCATTAATAGTAATACCTTCGAGCACAAACATAAGATGTTGAATGGGGTTAAATCCTGGGGATTGTTTCCTTATTTTCGGACCAGTTACTCCTTTTGAAATGTAGTAGAGGGAACTGTGGAGGCTTTTCCGATGCCGTTATTCCTTTGAGTTGGAGGGCACCATACAGAGTGTATGTTGCATTGGCACAGTGTGTAGACCAGGGTGGTTGTAACTTAGTTTTTATTTTAAAATCCACCCTGTACCCCTGCAATTGTATAAAAGCTCCTCGGCGTCCTCGTGTAGCACAGCATGGGTGTTGTTAGGGCACGTTACATTTCTTTTTCACCAAGCAAGAAATGCTGGTCATTTATTAAAAAGCAAATCTCGGCAGTCCCCACTGACACAGAAGGGGTTAATAGTGGCCTTTGCAAACCATCTGTCAACTTGATGGGAAGCCGAGTGCAATTACAGGTTCTTCTTACAGCCGGCTTCCATTTTACTGGTAAACGGGGACCATTAACATATTCAAGAGAACATTTTATTAGGCTTTCAAGGGTCACTGTTAGCCAACTGTAAATCCTATTGTAAAGCATATCTGAAGCATTTTCTGCTGCTTAGTCGCTTTATCACAGGGACGCTAGTCTTAATAATGACAGCATCCCCCACTCTAGCATAGAAAACTTTTCAATGTGTAGGATACACAGTGGGATGCACAGTAACCACCCCTTACCCTGATGAGACTTAACAGATCAAAACGGCTGAGAGTAGGTTTGCTGGTCATGCTCTTCTTTAACCCAAGCTTTGCGGTAAAAGCCATGTATTACAGCAGGCATAAGCTTAAAGGGATCCATGTTAAAGTGGATAAGGCTGCAGCCATAGAGCACGCGACCGCGCGCGCTTAAGTGCACCAGTCCGGCCATACTGCGCACGGTGCGACGTGCATGGCAGGATTTGGAGGAGACAAATCCATTTGATTTTTCACGCGTTGGCCGCGTCACGTGAGTCGTTTGAACCAATGAGGACAAACCTCAATTGTTCAGGCCTCGCCTATCCGTTCCGCGCATCAACGGAGGACGCCAATCTATTTCCAGGTCTGTCGTGCGCACTATGGCCGCAGCCTAAGAAGCAAAAGGTGAGTGGCACACGGTGAGTGCTCATTTGCATGTCTTTACCCAGAATCACTGGCTGCAGTGGAATCATTTTGTGCCGTGTGATCATGGGGCAAGTCAGGTTTGTGGACCTGTCGGAGACGCGAATATGCCCATAAATGTTCATTATCATTGCTGTACAATGTGTAGAATAAAAATCTTTATTTTTATTTATATACCTCTACAGTGTCTCTTAAATGATACTTCCTTGTATTTTCTCTAATTTCGTTACAAAGGTTATAGTTGCATATAACGTGAGGTTTTCTTCCCTGTTCTGGAAAACATTTTGGTCACGTTCATTTGAATGGAGCAGATCTCTTCTCTAGGAAGATTTATGCAGCTTTGCAGCATTTTGAATGTGTCTTGTATAAAGCCGAATCATTCTTCAGGAGTCAAAACCTACATATGCAATGTTGTGCTCACTTGATAAATATATACCAGGGGTGCGCAAAGTGGGGGGCACAGCGGTTGCAGAGGCCCTGCGCTCTTTCCAGAGTGATCGCTTGAGGCCTATGTAACTCACCGAGATTCAGAAGAGTTGCTGTGACGCGTCAAATGATGCTGTGGTGTCACGTGACGTCACATGCCCGGCGTCATTTGATACCGGCAAGCAAGGTAAGGGGGGCACGAGAGTGAGGGGGAGCAGGCAGGGGGGCGCAGCTCCAAACGTTTGCGCTCACTGATATATAATGTATACATAGTCCCTACGTTATGGGGACTGGCACTCAGGGGACACATTAAGTAGTGACTACGTCATCCTCAAAGGGTCTATTTTTTCTGGGTTCGATTGAGAACTGTGTTCCCATCCAGCGCCGGATGCAACCTGCCCAGTGGAGACACGTAGTACGACTCCTCTACCCAGAAAATGATTGCCACAGTCACGTGACCGCATTATGCCGGAAGGGCCATGATACTCGGGCTTCACGACCCCTCCGGCACACATAGGGTTAACTCGTATAAGTAAAGAACACAACCACTTTATCTTTCTATCGCAAAAAAAAGGTTTCAAAAGGAATACTCATAGCCCATGATACGGTAGCATGAATGTCCTTGTAGATGGACTCCTGAAAGCTCGCTCCACTGCCCCCCATTTAGTATGCAAAAAAGCGGGGAAGTGCACAGCTAACTCTGCAGTGCAGTAACCTCTGTTCACTTGCATGGATGTTATTGTATTGTTAGCTATGTGTCATTCGACCGGTCACAATATCGAGTAGGGGCCCATGAGAAAGACAGCTGGAAAAGAGAGGTGGTTTTTCATATTGCCCAGCTAGGTACAATGTTCTCTCCGTCATCTTCTGTGTCTCTGGCAATGACGTGGAAAGCAGAGTAATCAAACCCCCTGAGGCTTGGAGGAAGACAACGACGGCAGGTGTAAAAATAACGAACCCCACCAATGCTGGAAGAAGGATCCGCAGCACATTGTTCTGTATTGTGTCACCGACCCTCTTGACTCTGAGCGCCAATTCAATTTGGCGTTGCTGATTAACCTTCTAAAGATGGGAGAAAAAAAACTGGAACAATGGGGAAATTGTAAACCTATGCTCTGCAAATCCATGGGCAAGCTTCTCCATTTCCCAAAAAAAGAGGGGAATTCTCTCATTCCTTTCGTCTTTTTTCATTATGAATTTAAGACACAATAAAACCTACTTCTAGAAGTGCACGAGACAAAAAACAAGGAAATGTAATGTTCTAAACTAGACAGTTCCAAACCACTTGAGCTGCTATGACAGCTCGTAAAATTGAGTCGTTTTTTTTTTTTTTTTCTCTCTCTTCTTAAATTGGTCTCTGTTTTACTTTGCCAGAGTGAATTTTCCTTGCAGGAAGTAGCCAGAGGGGTTTATTTGGCTTTCCAGACCGAGGGGACTTTGATCTTGTGGCTCTGTCACTTCTCGAATTACATAGCGCTTTTTCGCTGCAGTAAATCTGCTGCAGTTATAATGAGAATAAGATTTCCTCCTTTTTCACCAGTCGCACGCTGTGAAACGTTAAGCCAGCGAAGTCCTTAACGGCTTGAGATGCAAAGCACAAAAGCACAGCAACCAGTTTAATCTTGTTGTCTTTGTAATTTATTTTATTGAGCTTTTCTTTCTTTTTTTTTTTTTTTAAGTGACCCACTTCATTAAAAACAAGTGGTTAGAGGCCCGCGCTTTGCGGAAAGATTTAAAACCCTCGTAAAAGAAAGCGCTTATACCTGTATTTTTTGTTTAATGCCAACTTTGGGATTTCCAAAATGAAAACTAATGCAAACTCTCTTAAAATGCACAGCTTTTCCTGTACTGCGTATTAATGGATTACTTAAACTGGATAGGTCCAATTTATTTATGTAGGAGCCATTATAATCGGATCAAAAGATACTGTTGAATTTTAGTGCCTTAGCAGACAATGTCCATGGATCTACGTGAGCAAGAATTGAGGGCGGTGTGGGGGGAGTTTGGGTTAAAAATGACATTTAATGGCTGTGACTTTAGAGAATTAGATATGTTTCTAACCTATTTAGGCTGGCCAGCTTCCTTTTAAAGTTCTTCAATGTTTTCCACAGAATATGCAAGTCCTAGTACAGTAAATCCCTAAAAGCGTTGGACATATACTGGAGTTGTAATAGTGGCAAATAAAGGTCTTTTTACGAGAAGGTAAAGAGATTCTGATGTTGGAAAAAAGAAAGAAAAAAAAGATATCTGACCATAATGACCATTAACCTTCTTACAGCTGAGTTTATTATGAATGGCAACTTCACAGGACTGTGACGGTACTTGAAACACTAGTGTGTTACACTAGGGTCTTTCAGTGACCTGTGACCCATAACCTGTCAACACATGTATTTTACTATTAAATGACAAATTACAAATCACATTAAAGCATTGTTCTCGTGAAGCATATGGGTATGTTCCAAGCCTCTACATTGGACATGGTGGAACATATTTACTAAATGGTAAGAGGCCTTATACTGTAGCTTAGCACCGCTTGGCAAATATGGGCCTTTGTCTATTGTGGAATACTTAACTGGTAGAATAATTTTTACGGAAACCCATAATTCTTCATTTAGTATGTTTGTGGGCCACAACCCATAATATGTTCTAAAAGAATATGCATTTCTTCTTTATTTTGTGTTTTTCAACCTTACACCATTACACAGACATTGCATGTTTTGTTTTCTTCCCTTTGTTTATTTTTTTTAAAGAGATTTTAAAACATTTTATGTGCATGTACATTCCATATTTTTTTTAACATTTTTTCCAGCCGGAGCAACATAATCACTTATTGTGATCATTCATCTTATTAAATGGTTTAAATTGTGTCTTAGGCCTTGGACATGGTGCAGGGAGCGGCGCTGGGCAGCGCTGACGATCATGCTCACCTGCTCACGCAGGAGATTTTTCTTGTCCCTGCATGAGCGTCAGCAAGCGCGCTTGTGTGCAGGGTGGGAGGCGGGCGGGGCTAGGGCGCCACGTCACGGCGCCGACGTCACAGACTGCCATTGGCTTCTGGTAGTCACGTGACCGGCCCTGCGCTTGCATGAGCGGCAAAATTTAAACTTGCCTGTCTCCTGCATTTCCACACGCCTCCGCACGCCTGCGGAAGCGCCGTCTAAAGCCGCGCTGATAGGGATAATGTTTCCCCTCAGCGCGCCTCAGCACGGTCTTTTTGACCATGTCCGAGGCCTTAGAGATATTCGCATGTAAAGCAGAACTGGGTTTGCCCTAGTTTAGACTGGCCAACGTTCCAAGCTCCAGATAAACAGCGGACACGGGCAATTTAGACCACCACTTCTACTCTACAGTACTTCCCATGCCAAACATTTGTTTCCTTTTCTCGTGGAACATACTGTATGTGGTGGGGAAGCAAATATGTGCCGACCCATGATCTCGATGGGCATCTGCAAGACATCACAGGAACTCCTTTCTTGCCGTCTATCAGGGCAGTGAGATTCGGGGAGTTGCCAAGGGGCAGGAGAGGGAGACGACCAATCAAAAATGGGTGCCAGTCCACCTCCAAAATATAAACCGAATGTGGAACCTTGGACACACTAGTTTTATTTTTAAAGTTAAATGCTTTAAAATACAATAAAAGCAAGGAATGTGCAGAATAGCGGAACACATTTTTGGGGGATCCCAATTTTTATAACCGTTCTGGACAATACGACTGTAAGTTTACTTTTCCAATTTTAACAACATTTTCAGCTTAATCTCATTTGTGAATCAAAAGTTGTCATTGTTTAAAAATGTGCATTGTAATACAATGCTAGGCCATCCCACAACTGGTTAAATAATTTTGAGGCTCATTACACTTTTATTTATAAAATGTTTACCAGGAAGTAATACTGTACATTGAGAGTTACCTCTCGATTTCAAGTATGTCCTGGGCATAGAGTTAAGATGACAAATAATACATGGTTACAAATACAGTTACATAAGTGAACAGGGTATACATTATATACAAGACATTGCATGCACAGTTTAAGATAATATATATTTTAGACGTATGTAACAGTTACAGACCAGATTAAAATGTGAGAGCCTTCGTTTTGAAAGAACTTAAACTGGTGGTGGATGTGAGAGTCTCCGGTAGGTTATTCCAGTTTTGGGGTGCACGGTAAGAGAAGGAGGAGCGGCCGGATACTTTGTTGAGCCTTGGGACCATGAACAGTCTTTTGGAGTCAGATCTCAGCTGATAAGTGCTTCATGTGGTAGGGGTGAGGAGCTTGTTCAGATAGATGGGTAGCTTGCCCAGAAAGTATTTGAAGGCCAGTCAGGAAAGGTGAACTTTGCGCCTAGACTCTAGTGATGACCAATCTAGTTCTTTGAGCATTTTGCAGTGATGTGCGTTGTAGTTGCATTGGAGAACAAAACAGCATATTGAATTGTAGAGGGTGTCAAGTTTGCTAAGGTGGGTTTGGGGTGCCGAGCCGTATACTATGTTTCCATAGTCGATAATTGGCATTGGCATTGCGATACGCTTTCTGACGAGCAGACTATGAGAGGATTTGTTTGTGTAAAGTACACCTAGTTTGGCATAGTTTTGGATGTCAGGGTATCAATGTGCATCCCGAATGTTAAATGGGAGTCAAACCATATGCCCAGGTATTTAAAACTAGTAACAGGAGTTAGGGTGGTGCTAGCGTTGGTTCTGATCTGGAGCTCAGTCACACACAGAAACACTATCATGACTTTTCTCAGAACTGTCATATACTCCAGTACTCATGGCAATTACTTTAGCAATTCCAGTCATAAAGACTTGTCTATTTGTATAAAATGAACCTGTTTGAACAGAGGTAAAACAATAACCGTCAATCCAGTGGGAGAATGGATAACTAACAGAAGCAAAGCTAAAAGACGCTTAGTATCCACACAATAAAGCTATTTTTAAGATTGAGTTTCAGTATAGGCCAAATTGGAGGAAATTCTGTCCCTTAATGCCGTGACTGGAAGAGTTATCGCCTCTTTTTCCGAGATTATTAGGTAATTTCTTATTTAACAGAAGGCGCGCGCGTGTGTGTGTGTGTGTGTGTACAGTAAATAAAAATATCAATTGTGGGTACATTTGCACGTCTCAAACAGGTCTGCGACCCTACCTTCCCCCATTATCTCTTGGCATACAATGCTTTGGCTAAGGCACCAGTGCCCGCACTGCAGGCGACCTGGTGGACTCCTGGCAATGCACAACAAGGAGGAGTAGCGGGGGCGCACGGCCATGACGTCACACGGCTGGTTCGCTCTTATTAGTGGCCAGCGCTCCGTCACCACAAGAAAAGACAAAATGTGGTCATGCATCGCGCATTGTGCTGGGCGCACTGGCAGCTACTGGGGCCGGCCCCATAGAGGGCTGTACCTTGTGTGCGCCGCACACGCCGTCACAGCCACTGGGGACCTAGCCTTCCACTGCAGCTAGGATTGGGGGTAATAACTGTCAAATGATCATTCAGTGTGTCACCTTTTCTTGTATTCGTATCATTATCCTAATGTACTTTAGCCCGTTACTGAAATGTCTGTTTCATGGAAAGTACTAAAATAACAAGAAATAGCCAGAGCGTTTATCCAGTGCAGGAACTGTCACATACAGTAAGAAACTAGAAATGACTAGTGTTATGTTTTTCTTATCCTTCACTGCTGTTCTTTTGCAGCTTAAATGTGAACCTTTCCTGGCACTGTAAATAAGAACTAAAAGAATTTCACATTTGATTTCAAGTGATGTTAGAGTCTTGGTATTTCTCCATTAATGATGTGATATGTAGGGAGAAGGAGCGGCTCAGTGAGTAAAGACACTGACTCAGTAAACAATGACACTAAGTTGAACTTGGTTCAATTCCCGGTGTCGGCTCCTTGTGACCTTGAGCAAGTCGCTTTATCTCCCTGTGCCACAGGCACCATAAACATAGATTGTAAGCTCATCTGGGCAGGAACTACGTCTGTAAAATTCCTGTGTTCTGCATACCGCGCACTATACTGTAATTGTGAAGCACTTTGAGTCCCATTGAGAGAAAAGCGCCATATGATGATATTTGATATCAAATCATCCATGTTATTGAAGCACTCTTTACAACAAAAAAGCCTTTTTATGATTGTGGTGGGTATAAAATGGCCGTGAAGAAACGCTGGGTTTGTTGCCTGTTGACGTTATGGGCCATGTTTACTAAACATTCTTCTGCCATAACGCACCTTAAAGCTGCAGTTCAGTCAATATCCTGCATATGTGGTTTTTTAATAAATCAGTTCTGTAGTAAGAAAAAAAATACTTTTAGCATTTTCTGTTTTAAAAAAAACAACTTTGAAAGACCAATTTTCTTGTATTCTATTTTAACAGCCATTTGCTAAGCACTGCCCCTTCATGTCCTGTCACAAGCTCTGGCACACCCCTTTGTCAGCCCTGCCCTCCCTCTAGCACATGTCAATGCAGGAGTGCTCATGAATATTCATGAGCTTCCACTGAGAGACAGAAGCAGAAGAAAAACAGATCCCATCACTAATTATGTCACCAAATTTCGCCTATCAATACATGGAGAACGAATTGACCTGCAGCTATACAGATCTTTAGGTAATTAGAGATTGCACACATGAAACTATTGAAGTAAAAAAAAAAAAAATTTTTTAAAAAAGACTGTACTGCAGCTTTAAAGCCCATTCAAGTAATTGGGGTTTCCAAATATGTTTTTTTTTTGTTTTGTTTTGTTTTTTTATGAAAGTATTTTAAATAATAATTGTATTTCCTGTTCTTTGCTGAATAACTATTTTGGAGGTATTACAGTTTTAGGATGTGAATCTACATGCTAACCTTTAGTCACTGTATTAGTTCATTTCTTTTAGTACCTTTCCAAACCTCATTAGTGTCATACTGTATTGATCTGTAGAGATTTGTCTTTTAATCTATAGTGTGCACTGTTTACTTAGTATGCATGTTCATTTGACACAAATAAAGGATCACTATAGAGAACAAATTACATTTTAATTGAAATGAAGTATATTTGAATTGAAATATATGACAAGTGAAGGGCTTAAAAATAAGTCTTCCACTAAGTAAAACACTCTCCAAATGAGTATGACAGAGCCGTCCTCTTCGTTAGACTTGGGAATTTCTGAATGCGTTCTTTCTGGAAACTTTTTTTGTGTTTAATAGAAATTCTGATATCATATAATGTTTTTTTTCTCACGGGAAGTCCTTTGCTAAATTAAACAAAACAAGATGCTTCTTATAAAGCAAAACCATGTTCCAGAAAGAAAGGAAATAAGCCAGAAGACTAGAGTTTTGTAAATACATGAGCACTATAAAATAAGGCCCGTGAAAAAGTGTTTAGGGATAGTAGTATCTGCAGCTTTATAAACAAGTTTATAATTTATATTTAGAAATAAGAATATTTCTAAAAAAATAAATAAAAAAACAGGACTGCACACACCTTTATAAAAAAAGGTCTTCGCCATTCGGTGTTCCTGAACTACCTGTATACAATTATAGCTGTATTTTAAAGTTCTTCGACAAACAGCATTTTGTAAGCAACTTCCAGCAGCATATTATAAGTAACTATAAATATAGGCAAAGCTCGACCAATTGGAATTTGACCAACATTGAACTTGATGGCTTACAGGTGTAGCTAAAAACCCATGGCGTGCTCCAGCGGCTGAAATAGCACAATAGGCCTCCCCTATGAAGTGTGACTGAATGAAAATGAAGCCCGCTTCTCTCGATGGTGGGTTGTGTATGTCCCGCTCCAGCGTGCCACGGATTTGTAGCACGTTGGCTACATCTACATGTCTTTCTTTTTTCTTTAACCTAATCTACTATGTGGTCATTTAAACTGCTCAATAGAGCTGACTACTGAGATGGACTTGCCCGTTTAGGATCTACTCAACTCACTTTTTGGACATTTAAATTGACCAGTTGCTGTGGAGAAGTCCGTGACAATGACAAAGCTGTTAAGCAGCAAAGACAGAAAAACTCTGAGAACGCTGGGGAATGACAGAGGCTCAGGGAGGAAGATAATGAAAACATGGTTTCATTATAGCAGAGATGAGTAATCCAAGGTCAATAATCGGCAAGCAGCAGTCTAATTTAAGGGGTTACGGCAAGAGCGATCCGAGGTGGTCATACACAGATAATCAAAATAGCAGGCAAGGTACTTGAGGGGTTAAGCAAGACTAAGTCCATAGCAAATCCATGGCAAATACTTAGCTGAGAGGCAGAGGGAACAGGAACTTGAACTGTTCAGAATAGAGAGTTGTAACGCCCTGAGGGTTGCAACTTCCTGACCTTTCATAGGCCTCAGAGCAGGAAGTGGGCGAGTCCTAGGCTGCAAGATATCTGGAAGTTATAGTCTTTTAATGTCTCCAGCCTGGTGGACATTTTGTGGTACTTCATCAGGAGTACAGAACTAGATTTTTGCCAGACACCGATGAAATGGTCTGACAAAAGCCTTCTTATTAAATAATAGCATTTCTATGAAACTACTGAGTCTCCCTTTGTAATGCACTCTGGTTCGTTCAAAAAAAGAGGAGGATCAACAGATTAGATTGGTTTCTTTACCCCAGTGAGCGCTGGAGAGGCTGCAATATCACTAAAGGTGAGAACGGAGAGGTGCCCCTTTTCCATTCCCTCTGCCTACTAGATCACGTTCAGAACTTCACAGGATGGGAGAAAGTGATCTCTCCTAGAACATGCACAAGGAAACCTATGACGTAGCACCTTTGTCATACGGCGCCTGGAGTGCCAGAACCCATGATGTGGGGGATGTAGAGTAGACCGGAAACCCATGTTTGATGGTCTTCCCCTATTCAGACTGGTTTTCAGACAGTAGGAAGATTAAGGTGGGCACTTTCCTTGTGCACTGTCCCATTCAACGCACAGTAAAGAAGAAGCTAAATTAAGTGAAACCGCTCCCAAGTGGCCGCTTACTATACTTACATAGTAACTTGAAATATTTAAAGCTACTTAGAGTTGTCTGATTTGTGGTCTAATTCATCAAGATTCATTCTCTTAAACTGATCTTTGTCATTCGGTCATTTTGATCCAAGGATGGACTAAATCTTTAACACATTTAAAGCTGCTAAATCCACTTCCAATTAAGGAATACAGGGGTTAAAGTAGTTCCAACCTGCAGACCATTGCCATATTTTTGTAGTGTCTGCCTGTGTTGCAACTTACCCCGAATGTAATAACTGTAGTGGGGGTCACACCTTTTGGCTCAGAATACTGTCTTGCAACAGGATTATATTCTCACACTAAATAAAAAGTATCCTATTACAACGTTGAATCTGTAGATAAAGGCCTTACATCCTTATTATAGGATCTGGTAAGTACAATCATAACAATAACAATACGGCGTCCGAGAGTAATATAAAGTAATATCTATGATTTATTGTATACAACAATAATCAGTAATACAAGAATAACATTAGTAAAAAATCCATAATAAAGCAGAGTACAATTCTTCGTTATATGCTTGCTTATACATACCACCAAATAGGGTACCAATGTCGGTCTCGCTAATGTCTCTCTCTGTCTGGTCTGTCTCTGTTCTGTTTTGCTTGTCATTTCTCTACACTAACTTATATGTCGTCTGTATATGTCATATCTGTTGCTAAGCAGAATATATATTTTTCCTATATTCTGTAGATAAAGACATATTGGCCTATATCTTACCCTAGCTCTCGGTACTTTCCTCGTTATGCCGAGTGCATCCTGTATACCTAAAAACAGTGTTCTTAGCAGTTTGTGGTTTCCTTCCTTTCTACCTGCTGAGAAGAAAAACAACCTAATCATCAGTAGATAGTCTTTGGCTACGGTAGAACATTCACTATTAGAGTCTGAAGAGTGTTAAATCGCATAAGGGGCAGACAGCTGAGATTATCAGTCACAGTTTATGGAGAGCCCCAGTATTATTATTGTTTCCCAAGTAGAGGAAATTTGACCCAGCTGTGCACTCATACTCGGCTTTATTCTGAATTTAAGCATGTTACATTTACGGGGCAAAGGGAGCTTTAATATATTGCACTGCAGTTTACAAAGTGAATTGTAAAAGTCTCCATGGGGGTTATGTATCAGTCTCCCGGCTCCAAACTGGAACAAAGTACATTTACTAGATTTATCAAAGAATAATGTCCCATAGAAAGCAATGGGAATCTTTGTCTTGATAAATACTGTACGGTGACTTTTTTTGCTCCAGTTTGGCCATTGTTTTGCAGCAGCGATACTTTGATGCATAGCCCCCAGTGAGTCTAAAGTTATGATATTGTTCCTTCAGATCTGTGTGACATGAAGCCATCAAACAACCACTGTCAGAGTAATATCCGTAATGATGTTTGGGCTCCAAGGGGGAAATGGATGTCAGCATTGTACACCTTATTCTGAGGCTGCAAACTCCATGACCATTATTAACTGCACAGACTGTATTTAATATACAGGAGAAATGGGGGTCTTCTTGTCATTTCCATCTTGGACTTTTTACAGGTCTATTCCTGCACCCAAATGTGGTCATATGCAGGTGAATCTGTTTGTGGTTAAAGAGAAGTTGCAGATTCCAGGGAACGCTCATCTAACAAAAAGGAAATCACAGCATTAAGGCAATGGCTCCCTTATCAGACCTTGGCAGCTTAAGCAAAATTGTTTCAGACTATAGTCTCCTGAGTTACAAAAGCACAGAAAATCTTAAAACCATAAAGAATATCAGTAGAAAGTCTGACACCTCTTCAACATTCCACTCGGGGTGATAAAATTGGCTGTTTGCTAAACTTTTGTCCAAGCAGACAGATTTAGAGAAGAGAAGGGACCTCCAGCCTGGTGTGGAATGTGCTGCATTGCTCTTTCAAGGTTCCTGCTGGTGTAATACACTGAAACATACTCACCAGCATGTGGAAGATCTTAAATCAGCACATTATACCTTAGCAATGCACTAATTCTAACTGGTATCTTCTCACCTAAGATTATCCTCCAGAAATCTGTTTACTGTCCCGAGTTTCTATAAAGAACTGGCCTTTATTTTAATACAGGATTCTCCTTTTTGGAATGATTTAGCTAATCCTCTCAACCTAACTTGACCTGGTTAAAAAATATATATTTACTGCAAAAATGACAAAAAATGTGTATATTGATCAGAGCTATAAAAAATGATTTGTGTTTTTGCCAGCAGAGTCTATAAAAGTAAGAAGATGTTTCTCAAGGCAAAAGAGTTGTATACACTACATTTTGCTTCAGATCCTTGTGCAACTTGCCTTTCTGTGTCGGGACATAATAGAAGAACATTGATTTGTTCTGGTATTTGGATGATCTGAAAATGATTCAATACATTTTTATATTGGAATGTTATCTACTCTGTCTGTCTGTTCACTATGCAATTGTGCGCTTCTTAAGATATCGTAACCACATTTTGCATGATGATTCCGAAAATCACACGCCCCCCCCCCCCCCCTCAGATTGCACACCCCTGCTCTAGAGCACACAAATAATGTCCTGTAATCTTCATTTATATAGGACATATATTACATATATTATTATCACATTTGTAAATGCCGTGTGTCAAGATAAGCACGAGTAGTTTGGACATATGAAAAGTCATTCATACTCCTAGATTGGAGGGAAAAAAAACTTGATAATTGCACCAAGAGGGGAAAAGTGGAAAATACAGACCCCCTCACGACATAAAGGTAATATCTCCTGGAGTTTGACTTGAGCAATGTATTTAGAAATAGAGAGTGAATATAAATCGTACAATCACATCCAGTTTACTCACGACCATGCTGTTAGGTATCCGCAGGTAGTGTGCTCCCAGCTTCCAATCAAATGCAGGAAGTGAAATCCCATGGGGGAAGGAATAAGCAGTGCGCTGCTAAAATGAAACGATGGAGGCTGGAATGCTCCAAAAAAAAATTATATATTTATTGGTTAATCAGTAACATGGTAAAAACGAGGAGAACAAGCAGAGAGGACCTCTCGAAGAGAACTAGCAGAGAGGTCCTCCCTGCTTGTTCTCTTAATTTTTATAACAACAGAGAGAAAAGGAGCCCCAAGGAGAGCACTCACACACTATATATGTTAACAGGTGTACCTAGAGGCCATGTGTTGAATGGGAGGAGTGAGTGAATAATAAAAGTAATTCTCTTTATTTGAGTCGTGACTCAGAATGATAAAATAATGGGGGAACGCTGTGGATCAAGTAAATTACTAATGTAAGCCAGTATACAGCGAATTAAAAATAGGACGAATGTAGCCTGATTAGTGGTTGCTATACTGTCTGAACTCCTAAGATATGTATAATTGGCATACGCAGCTGCCCAGAGTAGCTCAGGTAGTACTGATATCCCCACCACCATTAAATGGTGAGTGATGTGGTGATTGCCCTCAATAGGGGTGTGGACAGATGCACATACAGGTAAGTAGTCGCAGTAAACACCTACGCGGCCCAATCACACAAAAATCAATCAGTCCTAGGAGTATCAGTAGCTGCTATAACAGTGCACAAGTAGTGCCTTGACAAAGCAGTACAAGCGAAACGGACGTCGGCGATTGATGACGTCATTACGTCATAGGGACGGGACATGCGCTTGCGATCGGAGCGCTTACTATCCCCAGCAGCTTCTGACATGGGGCTCCGCTATTGTAGTACTATGCAAATAGTTTTTTAAACAGCAAGCGTACCTCTGGCTGATATATTTGAGCATCCTGCATGCAGCTGAAGGTGCCCAGCCCCACTTAAGAGGTATGCTTGCAAATGAAGGACGACTGTACCCTGCGATCCATATTTGTGGACGTTTCATGTAAACAGGCACTACTTGTGCACTGTTATAGCAGCTGTTATAGCAGCTACTGACTCTGTTCTCTATTTCCCCTGATAGCAGCACCACCACTCCAGGTACTTCCAGCTAGCAGTAGCAAGGGTTCCCCCCCCCCCCCTTCCCCCTCTAGTCCTCTCTTCATTTTTACCATGTTTCTGATGGCCCAATAAATATTTGAAAATAAATTTTTGAGCAATCCAGCCTCCATCGTTTCATTTTAGCAGCGCACCGCATAGTCCTTGCCCC
Source organism: Ascaphus truei (assembly GCF_040206685.1). Classification (NCBI taxonomy): domain Eukaryota; kingdom Metazoa; phylum Chordata; class Amphibia; order Anura; family Ascaphidae; genus Ascaphus; species Ascaphus truei. The sequence goes on along the minus strand of NC_134492.1, from coordinate 42,644,664 downwards.
ATGGGATTTCACTTCCTGCAGAATGCTGGAGAAGGAGAGAGGTGGAAATAATTGGGGACAACAGAATGTATTAAAGGAAAGTGATGGGAGGGAGAAAGATGGGGTGGGGAGCATAGGGTGTGAGAGGAGAGGGAGGGATGAGGTTGGTTTCTGAGAATTCCCGAGCAGCGGCAGGTATTTTCAGCTAGTAAGTAATAATCTGTTAAACACTTTTATAACCATATCCATAAAGACCTCTCATTAAAAGGTATCCTAAGCTGCAATACACCTTCTCTGACATGATCTGTTTGGAGACCTCCTTCTTCCAAGGAATTTCATTCCCGTGTAAAGGCGGTAGCTGAATCTGTTATTTTAGTGTGGAAGTAGGGAAGGCCATGAGCAACAGACGTTAACAACTGAACTTATACTTTTGGTAATATAGAGTGAAATATCCACTTTAGAAATAATCATGAGCTTAAAGCTGATCATCCTATCAAATAGACTTGTCAACTGTCATTACCTATCATAAGCAGCTTCATAAACTTCAGTGGAGTCTCACAGGCAAAATCTCTTGGCTGGTAACTGGCGGCCGTGCATGCGCAGAAGAGCCGCCGGCTTGGCGCGCATGCGCAGCAGCAACTGCAACCCCGTCACACTTGGGAGACAGAGACAAGACACACACAGAGACAGACACACACACAGAGAGAGACAGACACAGACACACAGACACAGAGACAGACAGATACACACACAGAGACAGATACACACACAGAGACAGACACACACACACATGATGCCAAAATATATATGCTAAACAACTGTATACGCCCCGTACCACATGGTGCCAAAAATATGCTATACAACTATATATCCCCATACCACATGGTGCAAAATATGATCCTCAACTGTATACACCCAAGCCATATGGTGCAAAATATGATACGTAATTGTATACATCTCCTACGGCATGTTGCCCTTCACTGCCCTAAACCCCCCTGTGCTGTCCAAATGCCAAAACCGAAAACCGCTGCAGCCAGGAGCAAGTGAAAGCCCTCACTCCCGGCTGCTGGCCTAAATCCCAAAGCCCCTTCCCCGCTTACGGCCGTGACGGCGACCACTCAGGTCAAGGGAGGCCCCGCCCCCCGGTCATGGCTTGTGCTGCTAGGCAAGCTGCTTCACCATCACAAATACAATTTCTGTGACAAAACAGTGACAAAAGACAAAAGTTTCACTTAAAATGTGCGTGCTTGGCACACACACATTTTTTTATTTTTTTTTATTTACATCTCACAGATTTTGGTTCTTACAGTAGGTGTTGGCATCCCTGTGACTACCTGAAGAGGTCCAGCACCCTTGTGTTGTGGTGGGGAAATTAAAAAACTTGGCTGAATCTTTCCCATCAGTTTGGGGAGAGCTTGTTATAAATAGTTGTATAACACCTTGCTTCATTGCTTCAGATAGACTAGATCATCTAAATCTTTTAGGAGACACTACGAGAACATGCTCTACACTTCTACTGCATTCTAGACTCTTAACTGGAACTTCATCAGTTAGAGACATATTTAGTCCCAAAAAGTTGTAGAATGTTTAATCCTGTTTACTCTGACCTCTTAAATGCATCGTTGAAGTTGGACAAGCTAATTTGGAGTAAAACTTTACATACCTAAATTATTATTTTGTAAAAAGGTGTGGCATACAGTACTAGTCATTAAGTAACATTTTCAGTGAGATCTGTTATATAAACACACTGGATTTCTAAAACATCCAAAAACTTGCACTGTAATGAGGGGATAATTTTCATTTCTAAAGCCTAACCCCCTTTTTTTCTGAAAACTTTTTTTAAGGATCACCAAAAAACGCCATACAGGCATACCCCGGTTTAAGGACACTCACTTTAAGTACACTCGCGAGTAAGGACATATCACCCAATAGGCAAACGGCAGCTCACGCATGCGCCTGTCATCACGTCCTGAACGGCAATACCGTCTCCCTACCTGTACCGAAGCTGTGCGCAAGCGGGGAGACTATAGAGCCTGTTACAAATGGGTTATTTACATCAGTTATGCACGTATATGACGATTGCAGTACAGTACATGCATCAGTAAGTGGGGAAAAGGGAGTTCTTCACTTTAAGTATATTTTCGCTTTACATACATGCTCCGGTCCCATTGAGTACGTGAATGCGGGGTATGCCTGTATTGTGATTATGGTATTATTAGGAATGGGACTGGAAGAAGCAAAAATATTTATTGATCTATACTGATTTACATACATTTTAACTTTAATGTTCTGGGCACCTTTGTACCTACAAAAACACGTGTATTAAAATATACAAAATAGTGTGAAAATAGGGAAATAAATAGGGATTTGACATGTCTCTTTAAAAACACACATATACTGTGTGTGTGTGTGTGTGTGTGTGTGTGTGTGTGTGTGTGTGTGTATATATATATATACGCCTACCTAAATCTAACTAGCATGAATAGGTAAAATGATGAAATGACTATGCTGTTCAGGACTAAAAATAAAAAATGAATAAACACATAATTAATGTCCAGATATAAAAATACAATACAAATCAACGTCCAGCTCCACACACTGTTCAACTGAGTCTTTGCAGCCTGAGAAAATGGGGAACACCACTCCCTCCAGGATATCTACAAGACAAACCAACACAAAACAAGCGCACTCATAGCATAGTAACGTTACAAAATGTATGTAGAACTGGATAAGTAAAAATGCACACTCACAAACATAACAGGAAATAGAGCATGTATGAGTAATACTCAATCGCCAGGCAATGCACAGGATACCAGCAGCTCCTTGAAGTAACCGTCTGATGCAGACTGGAAGCGGCAGCTCCTGCAGTGCACTCCGTGTACCGGATATGATGAGGAGCGTCTCCCCACTCCAAACCCTACGTCGCTGTAGTGGGTCTCTAGTGATAGTATCGCGAGAGTGACGTCATTAGGGTATACAGAGGTTTTTTTTTTACCTGTGTTTACAGGAATTATATTTAGCCAGTCCTGTTCACTTGTCCTTTATTTATCATGGGGAGTTCAGTAGGCAGGCTCGTTTTAGTGATTTTCATGTTTGTTCATGTGTATGTGTGACATGTTCTATGTTAAGTTTTTGATTTCAATGATCTAATAAATTAATTTTCATATTTTGTATAATATGTCTGAGTGCTTTGTGAGGGTTCTTTTTTCTTTTGTGTGGTTTAGATTTATTCTCTATCCCTCTAGCACCGCTGACGCAGGTCTCCTTTATCCAATAGGTGACATTTCATGTTGGTTTAGACATTATTTAATTATTATTGGTTTGATTTGATGCGGTATTCTATTTGTGTTTTGTGTATGTATGTATATATAGATAGATAGATATATATATCTTTTAAGCACACATAGCAATGCTCACAAGATGTGAGCTATATTTGTGTGCTTTCGGTCCTTATCTTTTATCAGAAGTGCAAAAAAAAACAAATCCTCTCTGAGCGCTGAGAATATTTTCCTCTGACATCTGCTCAGCAGTTCTCCCCAAAATCTAAGCAAATTGGAGAGTTCAGCTGCCACTCTGGGAAGGTCACAGATCACAGCAGCAGCCAGAGTAATCCAAGAACTCTTAAGTATCACAGCACCGAGTCTCAAGTGAAATTTGCTCTGACAGGGCTGGCAGGCCAATAGGAAAAAGAAATATTTGTGCTTGTAGAACTGCACATGCGAGGACCGTGAGTATTACTGATGGCTGGAAGTGATTTCAGTCTAAAAAAACAAATCATTAAGAAAGTGCAGAGGGGTAAAATACACAGCTCATATTTTAAAGGTTCTCAAAACGAACCAGTAAACCAGAGGTTTAGTTTTACATTGTAATTAGCCGCCCGTGTTCAGTTTAACCCAGAGAGACCCAGAATGCTGCAATAAGTAAAGTGATAAGAAGTGATGGCCTGTGATTTAGACAGTTCAAAAGCATGGCTGTTAACTCGTGTGTCCGGCCCTCTTACCACTTGTTTGAGTATCGATGGGGTGATCAGATTTTTAAAAGTAGAAACCGGGACCCCATCAAAAATTATTTTAAAAATAAATGACATTATTTAAAAATAACTTATAATTCTATTTGCCTAATAGCATCCCCATTTAAGCTGTATTATTTATTTTACTCACAGTACCATACAGTGCATTACTTGATTACATATAGTGAGCAGTAATTAGAGTTTTCCAATACATTTAAAATGTTTACGCTTTGATATGATCGATCACATAAAAACATGCAGTGTCTATTTTTAGTGAGTCCAAACCTGGGAAAGCTAAAAATAAGGATTTGGGGGAAATTTTCGCTACAGCGGGACGTTTCATGAGAATCCGGGAAGTATGGTCAACCTACAGCCGCAGCACCTTTTATTCTCCAACATCTCTGAATTTTTTCGGGGATTTTTTCCGAATGCCACGCACTTCACCGCGTTCATGCCGCATTCATACCGCATTCACGTTCATGCATTCAATATTCCGAGCGCTACAATACCGGAACATATTCCGGAAAAAAAAAATACTGCATCTGCCCGCGGTTAGCAGAGTTGCGCCGATACGGCCGTATTAGGATAAAGGCGGCCGCAGCTGTAAGTATCCAGCCCATGCAAATTGCACTGAAGAAAAACCTACTTCTCTCTCTGCTTACCAGAATGCACAGTACTGTAGGTTTGTCTCCTCTAAGTAAGGTTTTGCGTCGATTCATCGGTACACATTTTATTGTCCCAGAATTTTGAAAGCTTCATTCTAGAAGCGGATCTTTGACAAACATTTTCAATCATTCTCATTGATATATTTCAGTAATCTGTTTTTAGAATTATTCTGCAAAATCAGAAGGGAGATATTTATAATAAAAAAAATATACATGTAAATTATGTTTTCTATCTAGAGGATCTAAGTGACGCATTATAAATATTAAGGAGTGTGGTGCTCTACACGCCTTCATTTCCATTCACAAGGCCATAACGTTTCGTTTACCACTTCTAATGCCTTGTTTAGCAGCATATGCTGGAGTTGCGATCAAATGAAAGTAATTAGCTATTTATATTTTCTAACATGTTTAACGTGCATTTAATAGATTATTATTAATTCAGTCATTCACAATTCAAGATATGCTGATTGCCTTTTAACGTTTAGACCCAATAACTCCTAAATGAACAACATTTACTGCAATAGTATACTGTACAGTATAACACAGGACAGCTGTAGCTCTCATCCAGTCACTGAGCAATTGTTTGTCACTGCTTTTAAAATAAATAGTCAATTCTTTACTTCCACTGAGGAATGAGCTGTTTTTCGTTAGGTGCTAATTACTTAACTGAAGTGCAGTAATTGGTTTCGGTGATCAGAGAGGAGTTATAAAACAGATCAATGAATGCCAGATTTCATGGTGTTAAGGAGGGAGAAGGCATAGGTAATATGTTACATTTTTGTTTTCCACTTACATTTTTATTAGGTTTGTACATAGAAAATACAGGAACGGGAGGGGGGATTACAGGAAAAAAATGGGAGGGGAGGATGAAAACACAGCATCATCGCCGCACACGTCATATAATTTTACATATTTTTATAGAGATGTACAGTCAATACAAATGCGTATGAATAAGTTCCCTTACTTGCTATTTCATTTTCTCTGAGTTGTATGGTATATCCCCTTTTATCTCAGTAACTAAGGATCCCATACCTTATAAAACATTTTGGTTGTATGTTTCAAACAAGCTGATCATTTTCCCGTATGCATAACTGTGTTTATTTTATTAATTACCATTCTCCTGGACGGGGCCTCTGGCTTTTTTATTAATTACCATTCTCCTGGGCGGGGCCTCTGGCTTTTTTATTAATTACCATTCTCCTGGGCGGGGCCTCTGGCTTTTTTTTATTAATTACCATTCTCCTGGGCGGGGCCTCTGGCTTTTTTATTAATAACCATTCTCCTGGGCGGGGCCTCTGGCTTTTTTATTAATAACCATTCTCCTGGGCGGGGCCTCTGGCTTTTTCCACGCGGCAGCAATTGAGCATCTTGCCGCCGTTAATATATGGGCTATAAGATTGTGATGTAGTGATTCGCACCTTCCACTGAGCCAGCCAGTAACATTACCAAGGGACGCACTGTTATATCGATTTCTATTGTTACCTCTATTAGGCTTGTGATATCTCTCCAGAATCTAGTTATTTATGGGCAAGACCACCAGATAAGGGAAAATATATACAAAATATGTTACATTCTATAGGAACAACAGATGGTTAATGAGTTACAATCTTCCGAACCACACAGCACAGGGTCCTTCATCAGATGTCCCAGAAATATAGAAATATAAGGTGCGTGTGTGTGTGTGTGTGTGTGTGTGTGCGTGCGTGCGTGCGTGCGTGTGTGTGTGTGTGTTTGTATATATATATATTTATACACACACAAACAGTATTGTAGAGAAATTCAACATTAAACCTGGGACCGCTTGACGGTCGCGATTACGCGATGGCTTCCTGCTTTCGTTCCACCATGAGCACCACGTAGTAAACATGCAAACCACAATCACGTACAACATACTGTATTTCATAAGGGGCCCCAGAGTGCTACCCTTCTGACGTACCATACGCTGTAAATCTATATGACATCCACTATATTTACTGTTCTCCCTCTATTACTTCCCACTTCACTTCCTCTGTCTTTCACCTCTTTTCCTCCTAAATTAACTGTGCACGATCGATCATTTTACTACAGTATATATAGATTAAGGACCTTTTGGTTTTCTTTCATCCTCTCACTCCATTCATTAAATTATCTTCACCTCTCCTTTTTTAACCACTTTCCCATTTGACTCTAAGTTCCTCTCTCTTCACTTTTTCCCCATTCTCAATCACTTTTCTTTACCTACATTATCACTTCCCCCGCTCTCCTTTCTCTCCTATCTCTCTATTCCTTCTCTTTCCCTCCCTCACTATCTCTTTTTCACACCCCTTATTATTACTCAAACCACGTCTCTTGTTATTCTCCCTTTATTTCCCGTTCTTTCTCTTTCCTTCTTTCCCTTTCTTCTCCTCTCCATTTTTTCCATCTTATACAAGTAGAAGAGATGACATTTCCGTTCACCTACAGCACATTACTCGTGCGAAGTGACGACATTATTCTGAGTATTTTCGCAATACACTTTTTTTTTGGTTGCTGCATCAAGATCTTTAATAACATTTGCCTGACTTACGTTTGCTACTGAATGATTTGCATACTTCTACTAATATCTTTTTATTATGCCCTGAGATACTGCTCCAATTTGAATGAGTAAAATGTTTGTTCCATCATCAATTTCTAAACAGTGGTAACTCAGTGTTTTTAGACACCGTCAGAAACATACTAGCACGTCAAAACCAATTAGGGGGTTTATTCTTCTTCCCTAGGCTTCAGGACTCCTCTCACCCAGGTACAAATCCTTGGGATAGGTGGCTGAAAAGCCGATACTCTTCAAAAGTTGGACTCCCGGGATCGGTACCTAATTTCTTTCACATTTATAACAACGACAACAGAAAAAGTCATGATTTGTGGGGGAATAATTAAAAACATCGCTTTTTGTTTCGCATTTTGTTTTCCAATCCAATGAAGGGGTTTTGGTTTCATTATAAAACCGGTTGAGCCAATTTATTTATTTAATTTATAAAATGTGTTACAAGGAAGTAATACATTGAGAGTTACCTCTCGTTTTCAAGTATGTCCTGGGCATAGAGTTATGATAACAAATGCATGGTTACAAATACATAGTTACATTAAGTGAGCAGGGTTATACATTACTGTATATACAAGACATTGCATGCACAGTTAAAGATAATATGTTATAAGCGTATGTAACAGTTACAGACCAGATTAAAATGTGTGACAGTTTAGCCAATAGAGCAAAGATCATTAATTAACCCCTTTGCTGCCGGTAAGACTTATCTCCCCCACCCCCCACCGTTCCTCAATTTAATTTTCTCTTTTTTGTGCTGGTTTTAAAAAAAAGTTATTTATGCATCTTACAGTGATTAATTTTTCTTCTTTCACCATGCTTTAGAATTCCGCTTGAACTATTTTTGTATTGGTTAATATATAGCTGCAGGTTCTTCTCATGTTGTATATTACTAATAGAGGCCCCCTTGATTCCAAATTATTATTATTTTCAAATTAATTTCTAAGTTGATTGGAATAGGAAAAGTATGTTGAATTAGTGAGTGACTGCTGGTTTAAGTGTTACACTGCTAAGATTACATTTTCATACTAATATACTGAATATCTGCATTCTCATGGTATTTATTGGATTGTTATAAGTCTAAACATAAGAAAGATAGGTTATAAAATAAATATCTTATTTGCATGTTCCATGATTCCCATTAAAGATGGCTACCAATGCCACTTTCCCCTTTCTCTATTCTAAACACACACATTTTAGCATTGGTGCGCAGTGTATTTTTAGTACATATAAATAGCTTAAGGAATCATGTTCACCCTTTTATGTTACTCTAGAAAATAAACTGCATGAATTTAAGAAACTGTGATTATGGAACTGTGTTATGGAAAATATAATTGGCGTGTTGGGGAAAGTAGCTTTCAACCTATTGTGTAGTATGCAAGTCGTATGGTGGGCTGATGTGTTTGTACACAACACATTGCAGAAATATGCTTTGGCATCGCTAAGTGGACTGTCCGGTATCCAGGTGCTATGACATTTTAATTGTCCAAGTATTGGTTTGTAACTGGCAGAGATTCACATCACTGCGGGCATGCAATCATAGCAGTTTTCCATTGGTACAAGCTCAGACCTGCAAACTTACCTCCAATAACACATACTAACTAATAAACACATTATATAAAGAAGAGGTCCTGAATCAAATGGCCAAAATAACCTCCCCCTCTCCCCCCCCTCCCCACACACACTTAGTGAACAGGATATAGTATACTGTTTGTAGCTAGGCTTGAGCTCCTACCGAAACCCGTGCTGTATATTATGTGATACTTGTGACAAAACAACGTTAACATACATTGGTGTGTGTATATACTGATGTAGCAGACGTTAATGCTCCCACTGACACGTTGCAGCGGGATCCAGACAAGGTGCCAATGGGAGCAGACAGACACAATGTGTGTTAATTAGCCGCATGTGAAAAGGGGGCGGGCTGATGCGTTATTGCACCTACTGTCACACAGCAGCGGGTGCTATAACACCTGCTACATGTGTGTGTATATAATAAATATTCATTAAATCAATTATTACTAAAGACCACCGTGGAATTGTATTGTATTAATATTGATAAAAACTCTTTGTACGTAATTAAATATTATTCCACTTAATTGTATATTTGCTGTGTTTTGTATTTTCCGCCGTAATCCAAAATCAATGGACTTGAGACAGAACTAAAAACAAAACCGGAACATTTTTTTTGCGACAAAGCCAAACCAAAACACCACAGGCCAAGTGAGCATCTCGAATCCTTTTGTCGAGGTAAATTACATCTTCTCAAATGATCTCTTTCTAGTGGATTCAGAGTTCCATCTTGTGGTCATTCGTAAAGTTACACGTTCCTTTCTAATCTATATAGATTACGGTGTGATTTCTTGGCTCACTGGATGCATGCACAGAACGTCTCCCTTGAATCTGGTAGGAGTCCGAGTGACAAGGTCCGCAATGGACAAAGTACTCTTAACCCAAAGATCCTCACACGCTTTGCAAATATCAACTGAGAATGTCATTTTGATAACATTTCTTCCACTAGTGTTATGTAAACTGTAAAGACACTTGGGCCAACCTTCTATGCAATAAGAGCAATCATATAAATAAATGGCACACCACTGTTAATAAAGACATGCAAGTATAATTCTGCTTCTGGTGCTTACCTCCCAATGGTCCCGGCGTCACAAGGCTGGACCTGATAATGGCACAAAAATGAAGGAAAGGAGGAGCACACAGGAGACTTGATTTTGAGTTTTGAAAAACTTCAATAAGGTGTTCACAGCATCAGAGCTTTAGTACAGATAATGTTTCAGACTGAGGAAGGGACACATTAGTTATGAAACGTTATCTGTACTAAAGCTCTGATGCTGTGAACACCTTATTGAAGTTTTTCAAAACTCAAATCAAGTCTCCTGTGTGCTCCTCCTTTCCTTCATTTTTGTGCTTCTATGCAATAAGAGGTTGTTTCACCTGCAAGATTTCAAACGTTAAATACAGGATATAGATATTGTATTTTGTATGTCTTGGCTGTTTTAATGTTACTGTTTTACCCCCTTTGTCTTGACAAAGAAAGAGGGTTAAAGGGGGAAGAGGGATAACGAAAAAACACGAGAGGCGGAGGGGCGGGTTGCTGCTTTAAGCAAGAGAATAATTTGACTTTATAATACTTTGTTTCAACGTTTGTTTTTAAGCAGAAAAACTCTAGAAGAGATTGTCACCGTAAAAAATATATATATACAGTATATATTTTAATCACACTTGAATTGTTCCTTAGAAATTATGAAATTAGTAGGTAGTGAAACCATTCATTTCTCTGAGAGGAAATGTCATTTTTATGCTTCCTTAAAGTCTCAACCAGGAAGTTGGGCAGAACATTGTGAGATGCTTGCTTTACTTATGTGTAGTCATCATATTTTGTGTTACAAATTAGATCATAAATCAGATAACTGACTCCCATTTCCCCATGAACAAAAAGGAATCTATCTAAATCTTGGGTTGGCAGTTATCCTAATAAAAATGTACTTCAATGTTACTAATTGTGTGGCGGAGCACCATACAGAATTTATAAGCTCAGTGTTTTTGAACAGGGTTTCCTAGTAATCTATGGGCTCTGCGGGCGTCCTGAAAATTGGAGGGAGCCCTTTACGGTCATTTGGAAATGGTGTATTATAGTGGGGGAGAGGAGGGCACCCTTACTCTGCTTATATATGTACTCGCGTGTTGATTTGTGATGGATACGGTGCTAACTGGGATAAATGATCATTTATACAAAACAGAGAAAAAGATCCCAGATGAAGTGAGCACTCAGTACCCGTAAGTAGTGATTATGTAAATGGTTTACTTAAAACTCAGTCCTTTTATTGCGAAGCTATAAAATAAATGTGAGCAAAAAGACGGCGAATAGTACAAAACGAACTAATTTCGGGATTAAAATGTTGCCAGGGTCTATTGCCTACTGATATGTAGTAAATCTGTTTATCGAGTAGGGGATTAAATGCCAGCGTTTGCGTAACTATGCTGAGTATCTATTACCTTTAAGTAATGCAATCTGTTTATTATGAACTTGGTTTGTGTTTGTTTAGGCCATCAGTCTAGGTTCAAATAATCCCCACAGTAATATAAGAGCAGTGTTTATAAGACTTGCATAAGGGCTGTTCAGCATATGTACTTGGCTATAGGAAGCCCTTCGGATTCGATATAAGCAATAGCGGTGTCTGGCACCATGGATACAGTATATTCATGTTTAAATTGACTGGTGCCTGGGTGCGGCTGCGATACAGACTGTATTGTTGAGTTCGTATTCCCCTGTGGCTATATACCAGTGTGCCATCTTGTATCTACAATAATGGTTTAATGATCATATGAATCCCCCAAATGTAGCAACTTGGAGGAATTAAGACATTGATCAGTTCAGACCAGATTTTCGGAAATGTATTTGCAAAGCTATGGTGGGTTCTCTTGGAATCACAATATGAAATGTAGCTATGTAATCACTGGATAGACAATTAAATAGATTCTAGTGTATCTAGATTTATAAACCAATAGGTATGTGTGGTGACAGATATAGATACTCTTTTATTTTTGTTTTCCTCTGTACACGAGCCTATGAGTACTTAGAGGTATACTGGAACACTCAGTCAATTATAGTCACCGGCCCCATTTGGCAACAGACGTTAACAAGTTAAAAGGTTGACTGTTTTAAAAGAAGAAAGGACATGTCTACGGATGCATAGGCGCTAGTATCTATCTGTGGTGACACGGACACTTTCCTCAAAATTCGCCCACTATGATAGTTACATCCGTGCTAGTTTGAGAACTGTTAGGTAGGACCAGGGCCGGCTTGGATTATCACGGTGCTCGGTGCATGGGTTTTTGCGGGGCTTCTTACCTTGTCCAGTGCATCATCTCTTCCGACAGTGCCATGCCGTCGCCATGTCACGTGATGTCGCAGCGCCATGCGACATCACATTGTCATGGCAACATGACGTTGTGATGTCACATTGCCATGGCACATCGTGGCGCCATGTTAACGGGACCATGCAGTAGGAGATGCTACTGGACAAGGTAAGACACAGTTACAGAGGCCCCGCTCTCTCCCCCAGCAATCCGCTTTATTGCGGGGCCACTGTAACCACAGCATGTAATTAATGACTTTAATCGAAATCATTTTCTTTTAGATTACATATTGTCTGTGCTTTTTATGTAAAAATGAAATTAAAAAATAGGTGCCGGTACCCTGCCTCTTACCTGCTCTTGCTCCTCATCTCTGTTTCATCATGGCGACGCTTCTTCACAAGAAGAAGATGCCGTAGATGAGGAGGAGAAGGTTAGAGAAAAAAGGTGCCGGTACCGTCACAAAGAAATCCCTGCATATTGTATATCTCTTTAGAAGCCCATTATGTAATTTGTATATTTGCCAAGATTACAAAAAGATACACTAAAGGGACAATCGCACTACAATATTTTTCTTTACAGAATCGGATATGGGGGGTTCCCTGGTAGCTGAACTGCCTTGTATTTAGTTACGGTTCCCGAGATATTTAACTTATGTGCTGGCGTTTCTGGTTCCTTTTGGGAAATCAATATGGCCACCATCTAAACCTTACTTCCATGGACCAATAGGAAGCTATAATGATGGCACATGACATTGTGGCTGTCTTTTTGAAGACTGCCTTTTGCCATCTTCTATTTTACTCATTTTAACAGTACAGGTAAATATTTTGTGTCCCCTGAGCTAGGAATAGCATAATTGAACCAAGAGGGGTCCCCTGATCCAATTACAGAAAAGTAATTAGGGTATTTCTGCTTTAACCCTTGGGGTGCCTTATGACGTAGCTGCTATATCTTGAGGGCCAGCTCACCAAGAGCTCCGTGATGTAGTAATTACATCAGAAGAGAAGCACCCTCCTCTTTTTCGCAACACAGCTGTGACATCACAATCATCTGCCCACTGAGAACTTAATGATCATATTATCAAGACTTGCAGGAGCAGCCGTAGCATGCTGTTGCCACGTCGCCTCTGACACTCAGTGGGTTCAAATGTTGACAGCTGTCCATATATATGATTAATATGACCATAGTAATGTTGTCTTCTCTTTCTCTTTTTAGGATCGGGGTTGATGGCTTTGGTCAACCAGTTGGCATCCCTGGGCGACCTTCAACAGCCTACGGGTACCGTCCTGATGAACCATATTACTACAGTTATGGAGCACGATAGAGCAGTTCCTGACCCTTGAACTGTAATCACTTAAACTAGGATACTGTTTGTCCATAGTTCATTTCCCACTAAACAAGTGAAAAGAAGCATGATTGTAACCACTTATTGTCTGGGAGCTTTAAGAAAACATAACCTAGAGGTGCAGTCCCACTGTGCATCACATACAGTTGCAAGACAGTGGAAGTAGTCTGCCATGTAATACCTTCTCAGCTATTTATCGCAGCGCTGATAAATTAACAATCTACATCAATTGCAGGTCAAGGCTATGTAGGCTTCTCTGCTGGAAAAGCATTAAGATATTTTAATAGTACAGTGCAATGTTTGGGTCTGTACCTAGCAGAGGAAATAAGGCTGTAACAATTCCAAAACTGCTATGAAGCCATTTTTGAAGAATTCACAAAGGCGGACATTTTTTTTTAAGGATCACTGGAAATGTTACTCTTCCATCAATATTTGTCCGATATTGAAAACTTGAGATTTTCACAATGAAGTGTGGGATCATGATTTGTAAATATACTTTGGACCAAGCCAATGGGACTGCACCTTTACCATATCTGCCACAACTTTACAAACTGGTAGCAAACCACACAGAATATAGTGTTTTGTATGCAGTAACTGTTGTGTGCTTTGGAGCAATATACAGTATACACAGTTGTTTAATTTTGCAGCTAATTGCATAACCACCACAGCAAGAATACGAACCGGGGAAGGAAACCATGTGCTAAAAAGTCAGTTGTACTGTATTTTACTTTGACCCTTATTCAATATATTGTACTGGAGAAAAATGTATTCCTATTTATTTCAATATTGCTAAACTATTCTTTAGTACGGTGAAACCCTTTTAACAGCACACTGAATACTTTGTTGGACCTGTGCATTGTCCTACCATATTTAATGTGTATAATGAAATGGCGTTGTTTGATGTTTGTGCTGAATAAATGTTAACAAACTGAACATTAAGGTCTGGAAATATACACTAATATGCAATACACTTTTACACAGCCTGGCTCGGCCATGAAGGTCCTGTCTGTTACGCTTAACTCCATGGAAACGCCTACCAAGTGAGCAAAAGATCCTCGGGCCCTTGGCATAATAGCAGCATACACACCCAAATCAATTCTAGCCCCAAAAAGAGAAACTATTTACCTTAAACACAGGTTGGGCTATTTTTTAAAATAAACAATGTATGTGGTGTACACATTTAAATATAAAAAAACTGTGATTATTATTGATAATCGGGAGATAGCCTTTTAGAGATGGGCGAGGCTGTAATATATCGGGATTCTAGACCAACTCCTCTGGTCTCTTGATTTTTTGGGGATAGCAAATGATGTCCTACTTCCGCCTGAGCAAATAGGCAGGATTGTGATGTGGACGATACAAAACCTAGAAGAGGAACTATTGGTTACTGTGTGCAAAGTGACATCAAATATCCTAGATTGATGCTTCCTGGGGAGAAAGAGAAGCTATTTGTTTCAATTTTTTTTTGTTATTTGTTTTTATAGTCTTGTGCGTTTTTATGTTTACACTCAAGGTTGAATTTTAAAAAGGGCAAAGGCTGATATGGACCACTTGTATCATGTTTATGGACCATATTGTAATGTTTAGATCACATCATCAAAACAGTGACTGGTAAGTGTCACTGAACTGCAAGTGCTTTGATGGCTCTCTGCTGCATCCTCTCCCGATTGGTCTCCTATTTGGTCTTCTGGTCACCCAGCCTGAGAAGATGTTACAGTGAGAGGGAAGCTTATCCCCTGCTCGAGAGAAACCAAAACATCACAAGCAGCCAAAGGTACAATTCCGCAAGTCCAAATAGCCCAAGCTGCATCATAGTGCATTGTGAGTGTGTATTTCCAAGAACACAGTGTGTTATATATACTATCTAGTAGCACTACTTGTTATAAAGGAGATAAGGTATGATACAAATCAATACACTAAGGGTCTTCTATCATTGTGATAATCTAATCATTTATGGTGTCCCTCACCTTGGAACATTTTTTTTGTACTGTGGTCATTGGAGTGATTCCGGTATTCAACACTGTTCATAATTATAATTATTATCACAATCGGCACTGTGCAAGGACCTGTGAAGAGGGAAACATGTTATTACATTGTTTTGGTCTTGACACTGTTTTTTCTTCTCAATTTCTATATTACACTGCACACCAAATAGTGGAGACCAGCGCCAAAGGAGGACATTTTTCTACTATGGTTTTGATTTAAGAATGTTATGGAAAAACTATGGAATATTTGTTATGATAATTGGGGTTACATAGTAGATGAGGTTGAAAAAAGACAGACGTCCATCCAAGTTCAACCTATGTGAAATTTAGACGACAGATACTTTATCCTATATTTGTACTTACAGTGTATTGATTCAGAGGAAGGCAAACAAAATCTGTAGTGAACTATCATCTAATGATATCTCATATGGGGGGGGAAATAAATTTTGTCCTGACTCCAAATATTGGATCACCATCCTTCCCTTGTTTACTTATTTGGTGTATCCCTGTATACCTTTCCTTTCTAAAAAGATGTCCAACCTTTTTTAACATATCTATTGTATCTGCCATCACAGTCTCCATAAGGTAATACATTCCACATTTTAACTGCCCTTACTGTAAAGAACCCTTTCCTAAAGCCTAAGTAAAAAGGCGTACTTCAGGAGGTGTCTCAATTCTTCAGGATGCAGACTTCCTAAGCAGCAGACCATGGCGGCCTTGAATCATACATGGAGCTGGATGGAGAAAGATGCTTTGGGGCCTTGCTCCAGGCAAGATATGTCAACACGACCTGTTTTTACCATGAAGAATAGTCGGGTTCTTTACTCACAAACATAACTCAACTTCGGTCCACAATAGAAAAAAAAAATAAGAACAAGCATATATAATGGTGTTTGCTCATCTGTCAGACTGGCTCCATTTTTCACTGAATAGATAAGAGTAGGTTGGGATGAGTTGCCACTTTCACACGCATATAAAATGCTTTAATAAAGGCTTATGAGATTACTTTATGGTCCAGATATCACATATTTATTCTGAAATGTATCAGGACATGAAACGTTTCGGGCTACACCAAGCCCTTTGTCAAGCAAAGTGATGCAAACAATGGCGGGAATAAATACATAGCGTCCAAGAGGGTGTCACCACCTAGTGATGTTCTGACGCACGTGCATTGCTAGTTAAATTTCCCAATGTGAAGACAAATATCTGGGAGTTCTCAAATGTGCCACCTAGAGGAAATTATTAAAACATAACAGGCAATAAAACAAAGACAATGGCAAAAAGAACTCGCCTGCAGTTCACTCCTACTCAACGCACATTTTAATTGTATCACACCAAAATAGCTGATTTTGCCCTGGTGTAGACCCTAATAAATGTCAGCCTGTTAAATGCTGTAAAGGATGATCTATCAACATACAGAAATCCCAAATAAAAGTTTGTTTTGACACATTGCTCCATGTACTGCTTGTGTCTGTGTCAAAGTTATAGTAGCCATATTGGTCCTGACGAAATGAAGATGTTATAAATTCAGATACCTTTTAGGGGACCAAACATTAAGGTTCTTCACGGATGAAATTATAGTGTACAGATCTTTTGAAATCTCATAGGCTTGAAAGACTTTTATTAATGTTCAAGGGCCTGTATTCAAAAGTTATACTCAATGCATCAGAAAAACAAAAATTTGGTAGCGCTAAATATCAAGGAAATGTGTGACCAATGTATAACTAATCTACAATGCGATGTGTAAATGGCCTATAATCTACAATAAAAAAAGAAATATAGGCGGCTGCCTGTGATATAACTCTGACCCCCAGGTCAGAGAAACAACATGTGAAAAAGGTGTTATATCTCTGGCGCCCTGCACATATAAATGATGCGACAAAAAGGATATATACAACCGGGACTGGTAATTGTGTCAGATCCAGGGATGTACTCCAATCGATGAGTGGGTCATACATGAAATGAAACCAGATAAAAGCACATAGCGTAATACTGTATGATAAATTCAAGACATAAAACAATACAACTAATAAAAATAAATATGAATATATAAAATTAATAATGACAAAAACTAAAAACAAAATGCTGAGATGTACAACAGGTGACTGATACAAAAATGTCACATTTAATGAACAATACAGAGTATGGACATAAACATATATTAAAATAAGTGATAATATGGAACGGGTCCGCTGGTAGATCTGCTGCTGTAGCTGAAATAACCATTTACCGGACGTATAGTGGTAACGAGCAGTGGATATTCAGAGAGTATCCCCTCTCATCTCTGGCTTGTCAGCTCCTGGCGTCTCTCCTTTGCATCAACGGCGTGCTGCTTTTCAGCTGCTGCTTTCAGATGGAACTCCCCCTTGATCTCGCAGGGTCAGACCTCTAGTGTGTGATCAGCTCGGGAATGTTGAACTGCAATCGCAGATTTGCCTTGTACCTGCCTGGCGAGGCGTGCAGATGGTGGTAGCAGATTCGCTATGCTCCGATCAACAGGAGGATTAGACAGTGCAGTCGTCAGCAGTAGAGCCAGCAGGACCCACCCTACGTGTTTCGGAAGACACAGGAGGTAGAAAGGCTAGGCAAAATACACAAACATTAAAATCCACCTATCAGAATATCTTTAACATTAGTCAACATCCTATTACAGCTAAAGAAAGGGAGATACTCTCTACAGGTCTTTCCTTTGCCCCAGTCACAGGCCCTGACAGCTTCAAATTATATGTCGATGTACAACGGTATATAAGAAAACTATGTCTCAAAAAATATTTTAAAAGAGATGCCATCTTTAGACAAGATACAAATGTAAATTTGCCCATTGTAACTGTGCCTAATTCTATCTCCAAATTCAAAAATCCTTCTACATTCTTCCCCAAGTTTGTAAGTGGCCCTTTTATCAATACCTTTGCAAAAATGGTCACAGATGACCTAGAAACCCAAAGCCGCAAATATAAAATCAAAAGAGATAATCTCAGTATTGATGACAAATGTGTGCTGCATGCACTTGAAGAGAATGACTCCATTGTCATTAAACCTGCTGACAAAGGGGGGGGGGCTGGTGATCATGGACAAAACCTACTATGTTCAAGAATCATTACGTATCCTTGGAGATAGGTCCACCTACCAACCCCTCCCCTCCAATCCCACTGCCAATTATCAACAACAATTGTTTAATTTTCTAAACATAGGTCTAGACCAACAAATTCTTACCAAACAAGAATTCGAATTTTTTTATAATCAATATCCCATAATTCAAATTTTTTATATAATACCTAAAATCCATAAAAATTTACACCAACCACCTGGTCGTCCGATTATATCGGGTATCCAGTCACTCACCTCACACCTGTCTCAATTCATAGATCACAATCTACAACCATATGTCATTAAGCTCCCATCATATCTCAGGGATACTACCCACATACTGCAGACCCTCAATGACATTCAATGGCTACCACATTATTATTTAGTTACAGCTGATGTTACTTCATTATATACGGTCATCGACCATGCACAAGGTTGTGATGCCATACATCAGATATTAGACAATGACCCTTCAGTTTCCACCACATTTAAATCATTTTTAATTTCAGGTATTCAATTCATTCTTTCACACAATTTTTTTAATTTTAACAATTCATATTATTTACAGGTATGTGGCACCGCCATGGGCACCAGGTTTGCACCACGTTACGCCAACTTATTTATGGGCAGCTGGGAAAATAAATTAATCTGTTCAAGCGTCCCCTTTGGTGCAGACCTGGTGCTCTGGCGGCGCTACATTGATGACATTTTCTTTATTTGGTCTGGTTCTTTACAACAGCTAGAATTATTCCAACAATATATGAATGACAAAACTTATAATTTAACATTTACTTTTACTTCAAGCAACACCTCCTATAGAATTTTTGGATTTAGTTATTTTCCTCAAAGACAATTTTATACATACTAAAACGTTTTTTAAAGCAGTACAAGCAAACAATTATTTACATGCCAATAGTCATCACAACCCATCCTGGATCAATAACATACCAAAAGGGTAGTTTATCAGACTAAAACGGAACAGCTCCACTCCTGAAATATTTAACACACAAGCACAAGATCTAAAACATAAATTTACAAATAGAAAATATCCGCCTGACAAATTAGATCAGATCATATCTGAGGTGGAATTAATGGATAGAACCAGCCTTCTAAAATATAAACAGAAAAAATCAGAAATATCCTCAGAAGTACTGTTCATTACTCAATATAACCAAATGGCTCCGGCTGTAAGGAAGACTTTTCGCAAATATTGGCCCATTTTAAGAAAGGACAAAGAACTGGTTGACATGTTACCCATTAATCCAAAAATCATATTCACCAAAGCACCAAACATAGGACAAAAATTGGCTCCAAGTTGCCCCTTGACGCGATCTTTGCGTCGTACTAACACTACCTGTAAGGGATATCACATTTGCAACACCTGCACAGCCTGTTGATAGATAAGTACTTATTTTTCTTCTATAATTACATCCAGAACTTACTGCATTAAACAACACATTACTTGCAATAGCACCAACGTTATATATCTCCTTGAATGTCCTTGTGGTCTGCAGTATGTGGGTATGACCACGAGGTCTATCAAACGTCGATTATATGAACACATCTATAATATCAAAAAAGGTTTGATTACACACAGCGTATCTAGTCATTTTCTTCAAGTGCACGGATAAGATCCTACAGGTCTTAAATGTATCGCCATAGAAGCCCTCACGCCTCATTGGCGTGGAGGAAATATAGGCCTTCTGGGGAGGCGAGAATCCTTGTGGATTTACGAGCTTCATACATTAGCGCCTTTAGGTCTCAATATTGAGTTTGATCTCAAATCCTTCTTGGTGGGCAAGTAGAGGCACCTCTACTTTGGTTTTCCACATCCATCCACACTATTGCTGATTGCACATTGCACTATACTAAATACAACACAAATAAAAAAAATTAACACGCTGTTATTTATTATTTATTAGTTACATCATTATATTCATCACTATTTACATCCACACTTATTAGTTTTATTTTTCACTATTCACATCACTAGTCACAGCATATATTTAGTCAATATCAATTGATTTTATATTTGCACACTATAGAATCATTCACATTTTAGTCCTATATACATCATACACACACTCGCCCACCTGTTCCCTATAGGACAGGAGAAAACCCCATTGATTATTAAGTCACAGCCTATTCCATTATTTACTGTATTACTATCACACCTGAGGAACACACATGTGTAATCTAATTACTTGTGGTTTAGTTGTGTATCAATCATACATCTTGCATGTTGTACATTTTGGACTGTATTTTGGCTATTACAATCTCAGATCCTATTAGATCATCTTCTATTGCTTCTCTGTAGTCTCAATTCCACTATACACATTATTAATGAATTTTCAATGAATATAATCACAATCTATATTTATTCACTAGCACTTTACACATTTTATAATTATAGTTATATCATGTCTATAATTATATTTATGCTCATATATATATATATTTCACAAATTAGTTTAAGTTACATATATATATATATATATACACATATACAGTTAGGTCTGGAAATAATTGGACACTGATACAAGTTTTGGTATTTCGGCCGTGTACCAAAATAAATCCAAGTTACAGTTAAATAATGAATATGAGCTTAAAGTGCAGTCTATCAGCTTTAATTTGAGGGTATTCACATCCAAATTGGAGGAAGAGTTTAGGAATTACATCTCTTTAATATGTAACCCCCTCTTTTTCAAGAGACCAAAAGTAATTGGACAATTGACTCAAAGGCTGTTTCATGGACAGGTGTGGGCTATTCCTTCGTTATTTCATCATCAATTAAGCAGGTAAAAGGTCTGGAGTTCATTCCAGGTGGGGCATTCGCATTTGGAAGCTGTTGTGAACCCACAACATGCGGTCAAAGGAGCTCTCAATGCAAGTGAAACAGGGCATCCTTAGGCGACAAAAAAAAGAAAATCCATCAGAGAGATAGCAGGAACATTAGGAGTGGCCAAATCAACAGTTTGGTACATTCTGAGAAAAAAAGAACGCACTGGTGAGCTCTGCAACACAAAAAGGCCTGGACGTCCACGGAAGACAACAGTGGTGGATGATCATAGGATCCTTTCCTTGGTAAAGAAAAACCCCTTCACAACATCCAGCCAAGTGAAGAACATTCTCCAGGAGGTAGGCATATCATTATCCAAGTCTACCATAAAGAGAAGACTTCACGAGAGCAAATACAGAGGGTTCTCAACAAGGTGCAAACTATTCATAAGTCTCAAGAATAGAAAGGCCAGATTAGACTTTGCCAAGCAATATCTAAAAAAAAGCCAGCTCAGTTCTGGAACAGCATTCTTTGGACAGATGAAACTAAGATCAACCTGTAACAGAATGATGGGAAGAAAAAAGTATGGAGAAGGCTTGGAACGGCTCATGATCCGAAGCATACCACATCATCTGTAAAACTCAGTGGAGGCAGTGTGATGGCATGGGCATGCATGGCTTACAAAGGCACTGGGTCACTAGTGTTTATTGATGATGTGACAGAAGACAGAAGCAGCCGGATGAATTCTGAAGTGTATAGGGATATATTGTCTGCTCAGATTCAGCCAAATTCAGCTAAATTGATTGGACGGCGCTTCACTTTAAAGATGGACAATGACCCAAAACATACTACGAAAGCAACCCAGGAGTTTTTTAAGGCAAAGAAGTGGAATATTCTGCAATGGCCGAGTCAATCACCTGATCTCAACCCGATCAAGCATGCATTTCACTTGCTGAAGACAAAACTTAAGGTAGAAAGACCCACGAACAAACAACAACTGAAGACAGCGCAGTAAAGGCCTGGCAAAGCATCACAAAGGAGAAAACCCAGTGTTTGGTGATGTCCATGTGTTCCAGACTTCAAGCAGTCATTGCCTGCAAAGGATTCTCGACAAAGTATTAAAAATGAACATTTTATTTATGATTGTGTTAATTTGTCCAATTACTTTTGAGCCCCTGAAATAAGGGGACTGTGTATGAAAATGGTTGCAATTCCTATACGTTTCATACCATATTTTTGTTCAACCCCTTGAAGTAAAGCTGAAAGTCTGCACTTCCATTGCATCTTGGCTGTTTCATTTCAAATCCATTGTGGTGGCGTACAGAGCCAAAATTATGAAAATGATGTCAGTGTCCAATTATTTCCGGACCTATCTGTATATACACATTCATGCGATAGCATTCAGTTTATTGTCGCTGGCGCTCTGCACATGTAATATTGTTGTTAGATATGATATCTTTGACACATAATTAGTTAGTGTCTATATACAGTTCATCCTTTGATGCTGATTTTACTGTGTGTCTAATTGTATGTTATTTGTCATTTGTTCATTTGTTTTTGCTGAGATACCAAGCAGCTTTGAATACCACCACTGTGCATGTCTGAGAGTACCAACAGGTGTACTGTACCTTTTAATTTGAACTATAAATATGTGGACTCACAGGGACCTGATCATTATCGTTTTACCCCTGAGGAAGGAAGCTGTGTCTTCGGAAACGCGTAGGGTGGGTCCTGCTGGCTCTACTGCTGACTACTGCCGATGACTGCACTACACTGTCTAATCCTCCTGCTGATCGGAGCATAGCGAATCTGCTACCACCGTCTGCACACCTCGCCGGGCAGGTACAAGGCGAATCTGCGATTGCAGTTCAACATTCCCGAGCTGATCACACACTAGAGGTCTGACCCTGCGAGATCAAGGGGGAGTTCCATCTGAAAGCAGCAGCCGAAAAGCAGCACGCCGTTGATGCAAAGGAGAGACGCCAGGAGCTGACAAGCCAGAGATGAGAGGGGATACTCTCTGAATATCCACTGCTCGTTACCACTATACGTCCGGTAAATGGTTATTTCAGCTACAGCAGCAGATCTACCAGCGGACCCGTTCCATATTATCACTTATTTTAATATATGTTTATGTCCATACTCTGTATTGTTCATTAAATGTGACATTTTTGTATCAGTCACCTGTTGTACATCTCAGCATTTTGTTTTTAGTTTTTAATTTTTGTCCTTATTATTAATTTTATATATTCATATTTATTATTATTTTATTTTTTTATTAGTTGTATTGTTTTATGTCTTGAATTTATCATACAGTATTACGCTATGTGCTTTTATCTGTTTTCATTTCATGTATGACCCACTCATCGATTGGAGTACATCCCTGGATCTGACACAGTTACCAGTCCCGGTTGTATATATCCCGGTTGTATATATCCTTTTTGTCGCATCATTTATATGTGCAGGGCGCCAGAGATATAACACCTTTTTTCATATACTCAATGCATGTTATATGTTCCCAGTTTTGTGCATGACGTACTTGGGAATCACTTTCAGAATAGTCATCTGTGCAATCTACAGAATGTGGAGTCTGCTTTGTTCTTAAATATTACAGCTGATTCTGCTCCACACCTAGGATACTTGTAAGTAATTGACGACTATTACCTCAACTTGTTATACATTTATGCTTTACCACAAAAAAGTATATTAATCTGGGAAACACATTCCTCCACAAAATGCCACTCACCTTCCTTTAGCCAAAAAAAGTCCTAGTAGGGAGGACGTGATCTGCCTTCTTTACTAAATAAATAATAGACTGAGATTTCCATGCATTGTCTCCCAGGAGAGAAATGCTACTACCGCCTCACAACAATACTACTTGTCACCCCACGTTCTCAACTATCCTGAACATTCTGTGATCTGTTTCACAGGTCGGTGAGGGGACAGATTCAATGTATCTATAACAACCACCACAGTGCTCTCTTAGTATAAAATAATAGGGTATGTGAGCTTTGCTGAATATAGCATTCTGATTGGTCCATGGCACAGTCCTGATTTATAATCAAGGTAGGACTATGACACATTAAAGAATACAGTTTGATACACAGATGTAAGAAGAGAGTCCACGAAGGAGCAGACTGCGAGAGAGGTTTCTCGGCGGTGAGGTACACAATGAGGCAGCCAGGAATGGAAAGGAAGCAGTCGGTAACTCTTAACCATTTCATTTTTGGGGAGCAAATTCCTCTGGTATAATAATAATAACTTTATTTCATATAGCACTTTTCTCCCAATGGGACTCAAAGTGCTTCACAATTACAGTACAGCGTGTGGTATGTAGCCCATAGGATTGTTACAGACACAGTCCCTGCCCAGATGATCTAACAATACGATTTTCGTGCCTAGGGCACAGGGAGATAAAGTGACTTTAGAACAAGGGGATATAAGAGCACACACAAGCCCCTAATAGTGTAAAACCTTATTTCATTGGATACAAATATAAAGGCAACAAACAAATTTCCAAAATAAAGTTTTAAAACCGCATGTAAAGGGTTACCCCAGCAGGAGGGACCCGCAGCGCCTTTCCGGTCTCCTCAGATCAACGTCCCACTACAGTAGGTGGCCTGGAAGGTATCGGCTGCACCGGCGTCCTCATCCCCTCGTGACGTCGGAATGATGTCACTTCCGGGTTTCCCTGCCTGCAAACAGCTGACAGCCTGAATGGATGCCTCTGCCTCCAAAGTCACTGCTCTCTGTTCTACCCATTTCACAAGACTATTCTTGCTTCTTCAGGAGTAGTTTTGATATTGCATTTAAGCTAGAAGGTTTGAGCGCTGTTTTAGGATGCTGCCTAGATAAAGTGACTTGCCCAAGGTCACAAGGAGCTGACACCAGGAATTGAACCTGTTCCCTCTAATTTAAACTCAGTGTCCAGAGCCAATCCTCCCTTGTTTATCTATTCACTGTTTTACAATACACTGCAGGCCAATTCTCCTTCTAGATATTAACCCTTGTTTATCTATTCCGTTTTACAATACATTGCAGGCTCCATCCTAATCAGACAGGGGTGTAAAAACTAAATTAAAAGAACAGTCCAATATTGGGACTGGGCAAAAAAATAATAAATAAAAAAAACTATGAATGTAATTGGCTTCCTACGAGAGATTCAATTACCCTAAAGTAAGATTTATTTTCTTCTTGTGTAAAAATGTATTGGTTTTCTCTAGGTCCTTTACTTTGAATGTTATATGGTAATTATTGTTCTTTCGCCTTATCTCTTTAAGCTAATTATGCCATAATAGGACAAACAAAACATGAAAGACTGGATAAACAATCTCTACAGCAGGGGTGCGCAAACTTTTCCCCCTGCGCACCCCTGCCTGCTCTCCTGCTCACGCCCCCCTCCTTGTCCTCTGCGGCAAATGATGCCGCGGTGTCACGTGACCCCGTTGCATCATTTGACGCAGTTGCGACGTGTCGCCGAAGACAAGGTAGGAGACATTTAATTTAAATGCCATGGGGAAGAGCGCGGGGCCTCTGCAACTGCCGTGCCCCCCCTGAAAAATCTTGCGCCCCCTGCTCAGTTTATAACAGTGTTATCATAAAAGAGATTTGTTTTTAAAGATTGTACTAAAAACACTCCAAAGCATTTTGTTAAATAGAGATGTAAAAAAAAACATACAGTTTACTGGTTGATCGCCTACATTGGACCTAATGAACATGCTACTGCCATTAGTTCACTTTGGTTTTAAGGGGGCCAGTCTTGTGTGGCCCAGATACACAGTTGTCCGTTAACTCGGTGCTTATAACATGACATTATCCAAGTCATTAACTTCTGTCCCAGGCTTACTGTGGCTTAATAAATTGAGACAGGCCGTTAACTCAAATTTTTTTTTCTATACAAAATGGAGCCTTCTGGAGTTTCTGGTGTTTTATTGTGGGAACATGAACAGAAATGAGGGGAAAACCTATAGGGATGTGTAAAAATAAGAAACAGGTAACAAACCAGCAGGGAGACCAGTGGGGAGAAGCAATACAGAGGGCAGCAAGCTTTGAAAGGCATGAACACTGTCCCAGAAGGAAACAGCTTGGACTGCACCAAGTGACAGGGAAAAAGGAAAGTGCCAAAGCCCCAAGGGGGTGGAGAAGGTGAGGTTGCTAAGGCAGAAGCAGGAAATAGGAAGAATACTGAACTAGAGACAGAACATTAACGTCCATTTATTTTACTAGTGTCCCAAGTGACATAGACCTACCCAAAGACACCTTTATCCCACTGTGTTCCTTTTTGTGCACATGTATCTATCTCTACACATGTTGTATAGAGGAGTGTTTGGGGAGTATAGAAGTCACTTGGTACTCTAGTAAAATAGTCCCTCTCTCCCAATCTCCTATTGGGGGAGATTTACTAAGGTTCATTACCAGGGTAACTCCCAATCTGGTGTTAACTGACATTGACTTAAATGGCAGTAAGCATTGGGTCAGCTAGAGTTAACCCACAACGGACCTTTGGGAATCGCCTCAAAGCAATTACAGTCATTTCAGTTTGACTCTGGGTGCTTACTGAGGCCAGAATTGCAGGTGCCACATCATCCGTGACACAGTTTGATTACAAATAGAAAGCTGACAGCTGCCATTCCTTAAAAAGGAGGAAATACACAGATTTGTCATAAGGATCAACACTTTTGAATGGGCTAATAAGAGAGTACACCATAGTTGAAATTACAGTGTACAGATCTTTCTCAAACACACAGAGTACTGTGAAAAGGACATAGAAAAATAAGGCAAATAGGAACCAAATGACCTACAGTACC
Source organism: Ascaphus truei (assembly GCF_040206685.1). Lineage (NCBI taxonomy): Eukaryota > Metazoa > Chordata > Amphibia > Anura > Ascaphidae > Ascaphus > Ascaphus truei. Next base: position 42,617,576 of record NC_134492.1, on the reverse strand, counting down.
TACTCTGCCAATTTGTCCAGTTATTATAAAACCTTAGGCCCTTCTTGTCCATTACCAAGAGGAACCGTCTGATGACTCCAGGATAACACCCCGTGGCTGTGTAGCCTAAATGATAAGGTAAGTGGAGCAGGAAAAAAGCCTTGTGGAGGTATGGGTTAAGAGCTGCGTACAGACCTGTTCCCAGTGTACGGCGAGCGGCTGCAGATGCGATAGCCCAAGGATGGAGTAGCTACTCCGGTGATCCGCCCCCTCTGCTCTTGTCCATTGTCTTATTTTTAAAGACCATTTTCTACCACCTCACCTCGGAGGTTATAATGTATCTTCTATATTTTCCAATTAAGCATTTTCTCAGATTCTCAGATCGAAACAAAGAACCTGATAAGCTCCAAAAATGGCTGATCACATCAGAACTCTTGAATACGGGACAAAGAGATATGACTGCAACTTTGAGCATGGATGCCATGAACCCTGTGCTGAATAGGTTGGGGCAAAAAAAGTAAATAGAGTGTTTGACTCACTTCATTTCCAAAGGGCATTAAAATATTACCGCAGCAATTCCCCCAATTTTTTCCCGCAATTAATTTTTTAAGATTGGAACCAGAAAGTTCTCTGGTGCACTATATATTTTTTTAAGCTGTGAGGTGCCCGAATCCCAAAATATTTACCTTTTCATTTTCTGCTGACCTCTGGTCACCAAGCTAGGCTCGCTCCTGTGGACCAGTTTCTTATTAGATGACCCCATTGGCCATTATTTTATTTTTTTGTCAATTTCAAAACTGTACATTTCTCAGGAGCCAGGACATCACCAAACCTTAAAATAGCACTGTTTAGCTCCGTAGCTTATTCCGGGCCATCAAGATTGAAAGCGTGGGAGGATTATTGCTTTAAACCATGCATTTAGAGAAGGGAGATGTTTAAACTCAAAGACATTTGCCTTTTAAGCCAGGAGAATACCGTTAAATTCCCAGTGCCAACTCATTGAAAGCTCGGGCAATTCGTTAGGGGAATTCATTGTACGTGCACTGTACTGTTAACAACCCTATGTACAGTACCATGCTAAATACACAAAACTAAATTATACCTGTATCCCCCCTTTAAGACTACTATTTCAGTTAAACGGTTCACATAGGACACGTGCTCAACTACAAAGCTATACATACAGTAGGGTGACCAGATTTTCATAAGTGGAAACCTGGACACATTAAACAATTATTTATAAAACAAATGACATCTGAAGGAGTGGGTCGGTGAGTAAAGACACTGACTGTTAACAATGACACAAAGTTTGAATCTGGAACCTGGTTCAAATCCTGGTGTCTTGGGCAAGTCACTTTATCTCCCTCTGCCTCAGGCACCAGAAACATAGATTGTAAACTCATCTAGGAAGGGATTGTGCAAAATAAAGGCCCCCCTGTGAGGGTCACAACAATATGTACAAATAAGTGCAATAAAGTGAATATATTGTGATACATAATAAATGTAAAAAATGCAAGAAATATACAATCTGTGAATAAAATGACACTTATTGTGCATATAATGTGACAAGAAAAGTGTATGAAGATGCTGCTCAAAAAACTTTTAATGAACGGTCCGTGGAGTTCACTTTGTAGAAGGATATTCTCAAAAGTACAGTAGGTGTAAGCAGGGGTCAATGTAGTACATATATATAAAAAAATAGAAACACATCCTAGTGCAAATATGTTTAAATATTATATGTGGAGAAATGGAAGACCTTTGAAGTGGGAACTCACATTTTCCCAATATCAAATGGGCATATCCAAGACTGTGGCAAGTGGTGGTGAGGATCCTATCCAAGTTCATGTGAGGGATGCTCCCCAATATAATGTGGTGTTCAGGCTCAGATAGGTGATGGTCCCCAATTTCATGTGATGTGGATGTGGCGATGTCAATGGCAATAAAGGAGTTAGAACGCGAAAGCCAACATAGTGCAATCCAGATAGGATAAAAAATACTTCATATAGGTAAAATATAAATGGAACATTATAAATTATAATGGTATTTGTCTAATAGTGTTTCCATTTGTGCTGTATTATTGATTTACTTCAATTTCCTACCAGAACACAAACTCTCGAGTGTATCAAAATTACGGTTTGGTTTATATTAATAAATCATTTAATTAAATGAATTAACCATCTCTATTGTTGATTCTTTACACAACACTAAAACGGCGTGAATATCAGAGTTCTGTATCAAACTCGATGTTATCTCATGTTCTTCTCTTTATTCGTACCAACATCTTCAACACACCCTCCTTCACCCACCTACCCTCCTAACAAAACAGGGTTCTCACAATCTCACCAGCACATTACAGGCATACCCCGGTTTAAGGACACTCACTTTAAGTACACTCGCGGGTAAGTACATATCGCCCAAAAGGCAAACGGCAGCTCACGCATGCGCCTGTCAGCACGTCCTGAACAGCAATACCGGCTGCCAACCTGTACCAAAGCTGTGCGCAAGCGGGGAGACTATAGAGCCTGTTACAAATGCGTTATTTACATCAGTTATGCACGTATATGACGATTGCAGTACAGTACATGCATCGATAAGTGGAAAAAGGTAGTGCTTCACTTTAAGTACATTTTCGCTTTACATACATGCTCCGGTCTCATTGTGTACGTTAATGCGGGGTATGCCTGTACTGTATTACAAATACAGTATCTACTGGTAATTAGAGTTTACCACTATATTACAAATGGTTACTCTTTGAAATAACCGATTACTTAAAAGCATGCGGCATCTACAGCGGCGGATTTGAAGATCCTAGGCACTTACCTGTGGCGGCTGCCTCCTTGCTGCTGCCGTCCTTATTCTCCTTCCAAATCACAGCATCAAATGCCTGGGCCTATCGGGCCTGATGGGAAATCCGCCTCTGGGAATCTATTTTGGTGAACAAATTCACCAGGTGGCTTTAAACTCCATGAAAACAATCTACAGCAGATATAGGTTGAACTTGATGGACGCATTTCTTTTTTCAACCTCATCGTCTACTATGTAACTATGTAAGAGACATTGTTAAAAAGCTTCTTACATACAGTATGGAAGAAAAGAAGAAGAAACACCCAAGAGTCTGCTAAGAGTTCTAGTAAACCAGCTGATCAGAGTCTATAGGGAGAAGTCATGCACTTAACCCAGTGTTTTTTAATTAGGGTTCCTGGGTACCTTTCGGATCTCCGGGTTTCCTGCAATTTTCCGGTCATTTGAAAACTGTACCAAATACAGAACAATTTGCAATGCATCTAGTCTCAGACGCGCTATTAGAGAGGGTTGGGGTTCCTTATAATGCATCTGATCTCAGACGCGCTATTAGAGAGAATTTGACAACATAATTATAGGGTTCCTTAACACAAAAAAGTTGAAACATGGAAATTCCAACAAAAGCTACATCATATCAGAAATGGATGGACACAATTTTAAACGTAACTCTGGACACAGAAAATGCATCCTTTGCCTTTGTGTTATTATTATCAAGTCTCCACAGTTGCCTCTCTGGTTCCTACAGTATAACGCACTTCTGAGTGGAAAATTGGGCAGTTTTTCAAACAAACTGTTCCGCTCAATCATATATACAGTAGTGAAAAAAGGTTTGTGAACCATTTTTCCATATTTCAAACCTAAAATTTTATTAATCTTAATCTGTCCAAATAATAGATAAAGATAACCTGATCAAACCAATGACACAAAAATATGATTCTTTTTCAACATTTATTTATCCACAAATGATTCAACATTCAATGTCTATGTGTGAAAAAGTATGTGAACCTTTAGATTCAGTACCTGGCGGCACCCTCTTGAGCAGCAATAACTTCAACTAAGCGTTTCTTGTAACTGCTGGTCAGTCTCTCACATTGGTTTTGAGGAATTTTGGCCCAATCCTCCTTACGTAACCGCTTCAACTCAGTGACATTTGAGGGCTTCCTTGCATGGATACCTTGCTTCAGGTCCTGCCACAACATTTCAATAGGGTTTAGGTTTGGATTTAGACAAGGCCATTCTTTTCAGACGGACGGCCTGACATTCTTCTCTAGAATCTTCTAATACAGTGCAGAATTCATGGTTGTGTTAATTATGGCAAGCCATCCAGGTCCTGAGGCAGCAAAGCTGCCCCAAACCATCACACTCCCACCACCATGCTTGATGGTTGGGATGAGGTACTTCTGTTTGAACTCAGTTTTGGTTTTCACCAAACATAACATTGCTCATTAAGGCCAAAAAGTTCCACCTTTGACTTGTCTGTCCAGAGAACATTGTTCCAGAAGTCCTGTGAGTCGTCTATGTGCTCTTTGGCAAACTTCAGACTAGCAGCAATGTTCTTTTTAGAGAGCAGTGGTTTCCTCCTGGCTAGCCTTTCATCAACACCATTCTTGTTCAGTCTTTTTCTGATAGTTGAGTCATGAACACTCACATTAGCTAAGTTGAGAGTGGCCTGCAGATCCTTGGATGTTACTCCTGGTTTCTATGTGACTTCCACGATGATTTGCCGGTTTGTTCTTGTAGAAATTTTGGTAGGACGACCGCTCCTGGGTAGAGTGAGTGTGGTCTTGAACATTCTCCATTTGTAGACTATCTGTCTCACAGTGGATTGGTGGAGCCCCAAATGCTAAGAAATGGTTTTGTAACTCTTTCCAGACTGATGAGTATCAATAACTGCTTTTCTGAGGTCTTCAGAGATTTATTTTGATCGTGGCATGACGTGTTTCCACACACCTGTATGTTGAAGACCAAACTCACGTTTCTGATCTTTACATAGGGTGGGGCCTCCCAAACTTACACCGTGAGGATCTACCTAATTATTTAAACACATGGTTCTAATTATCCCCTTTAATTTAGCTGATAAAAACAGGGTTTCACTTAATTTTGCACATACTCGACTCTTAATTACTCATTATTTGTCTAATTCATACATCATTTTGTTTTAAAAGACATGGAATTGGTTAATATAAACCTATTGGATATTTAGGAAAATACTTGTTTTGATTCAAGAAAATTATCATGGAAAAACTATGGAGTTTTTTTAGATTATCATTGGGATTCAGAAACTTTTTCTCACCACTGTAGGCACCCTGGGATTTAGGTACGCTACCCAACAAGTGCACACCTTAACTTGTACAATATATTTAGGGATTCCGGTTATAGGTTTTAACCGAAAAACACCTGAAAAACTCTACTGACTGATCATCTTGCACTACTTGTTAAAACCAATTAATCATATATAAGCCCCTTTCCCTATGCCTAAGGGAACAACACGGGTAGCTAAGCGTGCTGCTGTACCTGTCTGCTCACGGGAGGCATGAGCCTCCACCTGTGGGAGCCGCGGGTGAGCTTTCTCCTTGTGTGCAGCGCCTCCACCTATGAGGAATCCCAGCGTTGACGGGATAACCCCTCACAGGAACCAATACACAGTAATGAATAATACACCACACAATATATATAACTAAGGTTTACTGTATACACATAGTAACACATACAATAACAGCAATAACTGTACCCACAGTATACACTCAATAACCCAACATGTGGTGGTTTCCCCAAAGTACTGAGGGTGCTATGGCACCAATACCTCTGGTGTCCTGTCCCAGCAATTCCCACCCAAGTGTGAGGTAGCACTACGCCCTGTGGATGTCGGTGCACATTCGTTACCTTCCTGGGCAATCCAGTATCCAGGTGCTGCTTGACGTAGTGAGTTGGAGCGGGTCCCATGCAGCGGGGCCTCCAACACAAATCCCCTCTCTCCTAAGGGGTCCGGATCTTCCTTGCCATGTGAGCTTCAGCCAGAGGGTCTCACAAAATGTCTATGGAGCCTGTAACCTGGTCCCAGGCCGCAGGGCACCGCGTGGCCTTCCGGTCACCGGTGCAACAGTACTGGTAAGGGGAAGAGTCCCTATCTGGGGCCTTCCCTACAATACTAATTTGCATGTCTCGGGGCCTGTCTGGGGCTTAGGGGCTGAATTGTCGCCTAGTCCAGGGGCTACTGACTGTCACGGTAACTTATGACAAGATATAACATACACCAAATAACTGGGTTGAACTGAACGAGGCTTAGATATAATAAAGTATATTTATTCCTTAGATAGGTGAACACCAGAGGATAGTACAATTAACAGACAAGAAGGTAACACTTACTTAGGGGTTGGAATGAAGACGTAGTCAAATAGCAATTCTCCAGCAATCGGGTGTCAATCAAGATGTAACAAGAAGACCAAGACTGTAGGGTTGACAACAGTTTATATATCTTATCAACCCTATTCTTACTATTGAGTGCAGGCTATTGGAGAACAATTACCTGCACCTAATCTCTAACGTGGGAACATTGTTAACCCATGCCCCCCAGCTAGGTGGCACATGCGTACTGGGACCCTGGGGGTCTCATTTCTGTAGCCCCACACCCAAGTCAGGGGCGCCGGGCAGTCTACCAGTAGTGGTATCTGGCAGGATATTCTTTGTTTGTAGGTGTCAGTTATGGCACCTACAAACCACTCCAGCTTTACGCTTCTCCGCCCTCATGTAAACAGTTAGAGAGGCTGAGTCTTTGATCAGGGGCCTGGTTCTTAGACATTAGGTCGCCCCCCTGACCATTTGCATTCCTCAGTGTGCAGGAATCTTCACGGGCTTTTGTCCCCGCTTTGAAACACAGTATAGTTTTGAATATAGACATATTAAAATAACCGGTTCTGTTGGGTCTAGCGGGTTGAAATGACCCAGTTCTTCATGCCGGAACTGACTCACCATAGTGGCCAAGTTTCAGCCCGCTGCGACCTACAGAACCGGAGATATGCAAATACAAGTTAAACTGTTTATTTCTTTATTACAAATGTCTCCGCTGTAAAATAAATCTCAGTTTTTCACTTATTCCCCATTGAAAACAACGGGCTCCGCCGCCATAGACTTTCAATGGTGAAACTCCGCCATTGGCGCCTATGGGGTTCGCCGCCATAGACTTACAATGGGGCCCCGCCGCCGTTGAAGTCTATGGGACGTCTCCGCCATAGCCGGTCAATGGGAAGTCGCCGCCATTGATGTCTATGGGAAAACTCACGGTTCTTTACGGTGGTCCATACTCCGTCGGGTTGGTCGGAGAGGGTCGGGAATGGGCCTGCAGTCATGCCAGAACAGTGACTGTAGGTACCCCAAACCCCGGCCCTCTGGCTCCTCCAGAACCAGAGATATGGACTTATACTTTTCAGGGTTTTGGACTTAGCCTTTTTCTCGCGCTGCTCCGCTCGCCGCCATTGAAGCCTATGGCGCGACCCGCTTGGCCAGCGCGAACCTTTCTGGGGGTCCTGGATTCTTGGACCCGGTGGTGGTCAAGTGAGGGGAGGCCTAGGGGCTAAAATAATTTTATTCCTGGGTGCCCTAGAACCTAAGATTCCCATGCCACTTGTCGTTGACCTTGAACTAATCGTGATGAAAGCTCTTTTTTAGACAATGTTTCCGCTTTGCGGTTTGGACAACTGCCAACCTGTTCCTGGAGATCGCCGTCGAGGAATCTCCATTGAAGTCAATGGGCCCATTGACTTACAATGGGAAACCGCCGCTCCTCCTCTCGGACGCCACCTGCTGGTCTTCGAGGGAAACAGGTCCAAAACCGCTAGATCTGCCATTGAAGTGAATGGAGCTCCAATGGCGACCTATGGGACTCTGCAAAATGGTGCCTGAAAAGGCGGGAAAATTTAAAAAGGGGCTCTAATCACTTCCTAACTATTAACCCTTGTCCTCCCGGATGGATCCCAGTGTGTGTGTGGTGCAGACACTTATATGGTGACAATACACTAGAACAGGGGAACACACATTTTCATGTTGCAGCAAGGTAAAAACCACTTTCCTGGACCGCAGTCCAGTTAACCCCTTGCCTCCCTGGTGAGGTCAGGGGGTGGCCATATGGGGTGCAACCCCTTTAATACCGGGCCAATCCCCCTCTCCCTCTACACTGACACCCTGGACGCATCCGTCCTCTCTGCCGCTCCTGGAAGAATGACTAGCGGGATTTCCGCGTGCGGAGGATATCTTGTCCCTCCTCTCTACAGAGCCCTATTGGCTGCCACAGCCCCATGTGGAAGCCTCCGGAGGATTCTGGGACATGTAGTCCCGCGGCTGCATGTGTGGAGCTATTGCTCTTTGATAAAGTGCGATCCCTCGCACGAAACATGTCAGAGCGGTTGTTTTTTGCTGTTTAATGTGCCAATAAATTTATAGTTTGCTGATCTAGAGGAGTCCCGGTCTGTTTCACTGACGTAGGCAGCTGCACCGCCTCCTTCTCTCCATTTGGTGGAGCTATCCTAAAATGGTCGCCGCCTCCTGCATTGCGCATGCGCACCTCGCCGCACTGCGCATGCGTAACTCGCTGCAATGCGCATGCGCGACTCGCAAAATGGTCGCCCCCACCTCCCGGAGCTCCAGGAAACCACTGAATAGCTCCCCCGCACCGGAAGCAGGGTAGGGGGACTCGGCTACACATAATTTGCTAATGGGTTCTGCCTCTTGTAGCTGCCCGGCCACAGGTAGGAGAGAAAGGCAACACAAGGGGAGTATGGAAAAGAAAAAAAGTGCACTCATACCAAATTTAAATGTAATTTATTATTAAAACAGATTGTTTACTCAAATAAAAATTATATCACTGATGGTATACGCAAGAATTATTTGATCAATAAATAACTTTTTAAATTTGTGTAACGGTGTTTCCCCCACCCTCTAGGAGATTCTGCCATTACATGCTGTGTAGTGCTGACTACCTGTTAGCTCACAGGATACTGAGTGGTCCGCCGGTGGTAGTTGGGACCTCTGGAGTACATCATGGGCCTTTATCTCTTCTGGTACAGCGCCTCCATCTGATGCAGGCTCAAGGGATGTGGAGACAATCAATGCAGGAGAACGTACTTCCACTCCCCCACAAAGGCAGGAGTATATTTAAAAGCAGGAACACTTTATTGCAGGTCAGATCATACACTGCACAGTACACTTCATGGGCTTCACCCTCAGGATGTTTCCTGGACATCCACCCCAGACCAAGGGCACCCGAGGCAGTCTTTGCTCTTCCCCAGCTCCCTAGTAGAGCCAGGGGTATGGTATCACTCCTCACTCCCCCTAAGGGGAGGGGACAGTGGGTGTCAATGCCAGATACACCTGTGTGAGTACCTGTCTCTTTCAAGGGAGAAGAGACAACTGACTAAATTTAGGTGTGCATCCTCTTAAGTACAGAGGGGGCAGGTAAAAGGATCCAGGCCCAGGATTGGGCAGAACACAGGCATTGTCCCACCTCCTCCCCTGCTACTCAAGAGAATTGCTTACTGTGGGGAAAATCCCTGGATTCGGTCCTGATATTGCCTGCATTGTTACCAGGGCTTACATGTCAGGGAGGGCAGTTTGGTAGCCAAAACCAGGCATGGCTACAATTGTACATACTAAAAGATAATCAGATCCGTCATTAATTTCCAGGTTCCTGTAATTTACAGATTGTTTCTAACTTCAACCAATGGAAGCGTGTGACAGGCACCAGCTATTTCCTCTTCTCCTGCACCCTTGTACAGAACATACAAACTAGGTACAATTGGAAGGTATGTTATTCTACATTGAAGCAAAGCTCCATCATCTCCAGACCTACGCCAAACTAGGGGTACTTTACAGGAACAACTCCTCCCTAAGTCTCCTAGTCAGAAAATGTATCGCACAGCAGATGCTTATGCCAATTATTGACTATGGAGACATAGTATATGGCTCGGCACCTCAAACCCACCTTAGCAAACTTGACACCCTCTACAATTCAATTTCTCGTTTTGTTCTCCAATGCAACTATAATACACATCACTGCGAAATGCTCAAAGAACTAGATTGGTCATCACTAGAGTCGAGGCGCAAAGTTCACCTTTCCTGTCTTGCCTTTAAATTCTTCATGGGCAAGCTACCCAGCTATCTGAACAAGCTCCTCACCCCTACCACATACAGCACCTATCACCTGAGATCAGACTCCAAAAGACTGTTCATAGTCCCAAGGCTCAACAAAGTATCCGGACGTTCCTCCTTCGCCTATCGTGCACCCCAAAACTGGAACAACCTACCAGAGACTCTCACATCCACCACCAGTTTAAGTTCTTTCAAATCTAAGGCTGTCTCACATTTTAACCTGGTCTGTAACTGTTTCATACGTCCATAATATATATTTTCTTTAACTGTGCATGCAATGTCTTGTATATAATGTATACCCTGCTCACTTATGTAACTGTCTTTGTAACCATATATTTGTTTTACTCTGTGCCCAGGACATACTTGAAAACGAGAGGTAACTCTCAATGTATTACTTCCTGGTAAAATATTTTATAAATAAATAAATACTTTCAACCTTCAAGTGTCGAAATGTCGATTTGGGGATTCGGAAAAAAAAGTAGGCATTTTTAGGCCGCGCTTATAGTGACAGCGACGGTAACGCGACCGATTACGTCACCCGTCGCCATTGCGATAGTTATATTTCAAACTTTGGCGACGTCGCTGGCTACAAGGCCAGCAATGTCATAAAGGGGGAAGGCAGAGGGACAGAGAAGCTCCTGATTGGCTGCAAGTCGTCGAAAAAAATCAAATTACAGTGACTACCAGATTTTTGGTAGCACTGTCGCTCCGTTGCGCCGTCGCGACAGTACATTGGTTTCGACGCGACGGTCGCGTCGCCGGCACTATAAGCGCAGCCTTACCCATTGGGTGCCCCCAGAACGTACCCACCACGTCATGGGATCTGGCACTCAAGCATCCCCATGCCGTTCCCATGGGAGATCGGTACCGGTGCTCCCGTAGGGAGGACGCAATCTGACACGCAGGGGAGAAATTGTCGGACTTCACTAGAGACAACTGAAATATTTGCCAACCAAAACTTGGCCGCGGCGTTACGCCGGGAGTAAGGGCAGTTCTTTTGCTGCCAGCATCCAAGATGGCCTCCGCTGCATTTGCTAATACGGTACAATAAAAAGCCTGCGCTGGCCTCTGTCAATTTGTCAGCCAATCAGCGCCTTTGCCGGCTCGAGGAAGGCGAGGCCCAGGTAGCGCGTACAATGAGGGGGGACTCGTTGTCCCCTGATTGGCTGGCTGTTTGGCAGGTCTCTTCCGGGTTAGGAGGAGGAAGCAGTGACCGTCTCTGTTCTCCTCTGGAGGGGTAATTGTTGCACGGAGTCGCTGCTACGGGGCAATTGGATGACCCTCCTCCCCCGAGGCTGTGGTAGTTTTAAACTTGCACCAGCTGAGGGGGCCGCTACCGATACTTGCTCTAGCATAGGGGGTATTCTCGGAGCATTGCCACAGCTGAGGGGGTATTCTCGGAGCATTGCCCCAGCTGAGTGGGTATTTTTGGAGCATTGCCCCAGCTGAGGGGGTATTTTTGGAGCATTGCCCCAGCTGAGGGAGTATTTTTGGAGCATTTCCCCAGCTGGGTGGGTATTTTTAGAGCATTGCCCCAGCTGAGGGGTATTTGGGGAACATTGTCTCAGTTGAGTGGATAGTTAGTAAGGCTTTGCCCCAGCTGCAGGGGGGCAATTAGAACGCGTTGCCACAGATTCAGGGTGCAGTTAGGAATCCTTGCCCCATGTGAATGGGATATTAAATGGACTTTGTGTGGGTAGGAAGCTGCTTATCTTTTTTGGAAAGAGAGGTAAACAAAACAGAAACATTGGCCCAGTGTTTTGGGAGGCAGGGTGATTGACGCCAGGACTGGGGTTCTGTAGGATTGACCCTGGGTAGAAGATAAGGATTGACCAATACTTGGGGTCAGGAAAAAGTAACTCTTCAACTGTCAGGGTGTAGTGTCGAAATCCCAACCTGTATACCTGCAGGGTTATGGGCTCGGAGAGCAGCTCCCTGCGGGGCTTCACTCTGCAGGACCCACCTTGGACCTTGCCTTCTGGGCTTACCATCCACCCGGCCCTCCTACCTGAAGGACGTCCCGCCTCTGTCTTCGTCTATCAACCTGAGAACCAGGACAAGGTGGACAAGGCCGCCAAGGTAGGATCAGGACCATGGTTTGGCTGGGGGAGATACAGTGTTGTAGAGGGGGACCCTAAGACTTTAGTTTAGGATGTGATCCTAGAATCCCTGACTTCATACTGCTCTTTCCTTCATTCTGGCTTATGAATCTTTGCCAGAATAACAGTTGTCCAGACACCCCCTCATAGGTCGGAAGTGAACAGGGACTTGACAAAAAGTACATAAGTATACATTGTTTTGTTTATTACGTGATTTTATTTTGTATTATGTTTAGAATGATCAATTCTATGGTAAATAAATGCTTTTTTTTTTACCATCTTTATCCAATGTCTTTTAGAGCTAAGACTGTCAGTACTTCTAGTACAGGTAAAGTGTTTTTTGTTTTGTTCTTTGCAAAGCAATGAGCTGTCATTAGTCAAACGGATAAACAGAAGTAACTGATATGCTCGAAAATGTAGCTGACCCGGAGAAATGCAAAAATATATGTATGTTGTGTAATATGAATGGGTAACCCTTTAAAGTGCTGTAAGTATGATGGTACCAGAGTGCCATAGGCGCACCATCATTTTTGCTGACGTGATCACTTTAGCAGCGGTCACATGACTTCAACTGGTCCCCGGCTGATGAAAACGAAGGGCGCTCCTCCAGCCCGATGGACCCTCCAAAACGAGCATTTGTGCCTTGACGTGCCTAGTAAATTTTAAGGACAATATAAAGATTGTGGGGGTGAACATTTCTGAAGAAACCAATAACTCTAAGAAGTTGTTTAAAATGTGTATGGTGAACTTCTAATCCTGGGAACAATATGGATTTATTTTTTTTAAATTTGGTTTGAAAAATTTGCTGTAGCAACCACGATGCAGAATTTCATGTAGGAAAACTTTTACCTGCGCTAAATGTCCCCCAAAAAAACCTTTTGTGCTGCAGGAATACAACATTTCCTTTCTAATATTGATGATGTTGCGACTCAAGTTGTCTATCAGCAGTGAGGCGAGAGGTGTGTGTTTTTTTTAACACACTTTTCTAGTCCTGATTCTTCCTACATAATGCTCCGATTTATTCACATTTTTTGCTGCCTGAAGTCCTGCTAGGATCACAACCATGGGATCGCTTTGGCTCGAACACAGTCACTGCAACCTCCCCTGCGCCCCAGTGATATTAAAGGAGGTAGAGGTGGCCCCACTTCCGTTCAGACTGTGTTCAACACTGATCTACCCCTAGAAAGCAACCATTTAAAGCATGGCGTACTTGTACGGCACAAGGGCCCCTGGTGTACCAGTCCCATACAGGTTATGTCATAAGGCCAGCGTAATGGTTGAATTCTTCTAAACTATTTATAAAATACAGATTTTTTTTTTGTTTCGAGATTTAAAAAATATTTGTCATTTGGGTTTCTGTGGAATTAGAATGATTGTCCTGTTGTTCTCAAATAGGGAAATGTGCCTGCCTCTGTGGGCCAAATAATACTACCATGGCCTTTTCTATTCCTGTGGATTGTTCATGGCGTAGAACATTTCAAAAGGGTACTATATCCCACATAAAAATATCTGCTACATTTATCCACTCTGCATTGCTGTGGGACTCAATGGAAGATCACACACATATTACAGGATTTTTCATTTGTTATTGAATAGTTCTTCTTTGGTGGAATATCATTATATTAATGAGTGGAGCTCTAATGTAACGTCTGCCGGGAAGGTGTGTTGCACACCTAGGGGTTAAACATATCTGGAAGTGAGTCTTTTGCATCTGGCAGACATTGGTTGTAGTAAATGCAGCTTCATTGTATAATCGCTTAACATATTGGTATAAGAAGCTGAATGATGCTGGCATCCATTTTATAACCAAAATAAAGCATTGGTTTTGGACTAATGCAGCCATATGACGGGCAGTTCCTGCTACAGCATATGTAGGGTTGCCAGGGGGGGAGGGGAGAGACGACGAAGACGACATGTATGTGTATGCTGGTATTACCTCTCTGGACTTAGTAACCAATTGTGGGATTTCCCCTGAGAAGGGATTGAGCAGGGCTGCTGCTGCTAGGGGGCTGGACAGTTTCCTCCATCCTGATTGGCTGCAGTACACAGCAGCCAATCAGGATGGAGGTGGCAGGAGCCTTTGGGTGGGGCCAAAGAGCAGAGGAAAAGCATGGAGCAGAGAGAGGTGAGGCTGTGTCCTACCTGTATTTGTTTTGTGTGTGTGTATGTATATATTTACTTGTACTGTTTTGTGTGTGTTTGTCTTCTCTGACTGTCCTGTGGGGGTGATGACAGGGGGGGGGGGGGGGAGTGAGAGAGGAGGGAATGGGGGGTGAGAAGATCAGGGGTGCAACAATCTTGGAATTTGTGGGAGGAGCAGTAAGATCAGTATTGCTCACCATGTACAGTATGACTGCAGGTCAGTTATTTATAAATGATCTGACCATTACGTCATTTGTTCACTCCAAGCATGCACCAATTTGCATCAATTTCATATTCTATTTCCTAAAAAAACCTCAGAAGGGTGCTTCCTCCCAAGACCCCTCCCCAGATTTTTTTTTTATGAAACAGAATATAAATTGGTGAATACTTGGAGTGAAATTTGGACAAAATTACGTAAGTCAGGTTATTTATAAATAACATTCTTCCCCACCAACAATTCTCACGCGTCACACCTTTCACCATTTTTGTGCAGTATTTTTGGACACACACACACACACACACACACACACACACACACACTTTTTTCCATTAGTTTTTATACATGCCGAGCAGAGACTTGCGATGGGTTTGATTGTTGTCTTGATGCCAACTCTGTTTGCACAGACAATTCCCTTTACTCCCCCGCCTCCTTACCTTGATTGGCTCAGGGTGGGGTAAGGGTAGAAGAGGCTCTTGATTGACACATCCTTCCCAATTCAGGGGCCCCAAAGGAAAAAAACATGTTTAATTTAAAAAGTAATAGTATCTCTATATGGCTTCCTCCTTTTTTAGTTTTTAAGAAAAATAATCCTTTCCCGTATGTTGTGTTTTTTAAGTTTAGCACGGGCACCCATGGAGGATATTTAAAATCTGGGGGCACCCCAGCTCATCAGACTGCCGCAAACCTTCTCGCTTACATGTACCACACTCGCCCTCCTCGTACTCACACAAACACACCACACTCGCCCCCCTACTTACTCGCATGTCATACTCGCCCTTATTCTCATCACTCCACATTCATACATCACTTGTGACAGAGCACACACCCTTTTTCTCAAACCGCCCCCAATTCTTACATAACGCACTCATCACCTTTCTGTATAACGCACGCCACATTCACGGCGGGGAGGCTGCAATCCACCTAACGCGCCTCTCCTCTGTGCCGGTCTGAGAGGGGAGCGATTAGAGGCGAGTCACAACCTTTTAGTCTACAAACATGGTGGGACCCAGCAGCTAAGCATTGAGCAGAGTTTCCCCTGGGTGCTTCTTGGCAAGGGGTCGGGGCACCCCAGGGTACCATCACTCTGTTTTAGAAACGCGGCCCTATTATATTGTAGCTTGGACAAATATGTGATTATTATAGTGGGAACAACATTAATATCTGTGACTGTGTCCTGCATGTAATGTAGAATTGCCTTGATACAAAGTCTAATATTTATATTTTAGTTAATTTTCCCAAACGTATTTGTTGATATTTGACCCTAATGGGGAAAAGATGCAGCCTCCCCTGGATCCATAATGAAATGCGAATTTAAACAAAACACAGGAAATCTTTAGCACTCTATTTTTCTTCCTCCCCCCCCCCCCCCCCCATGTCCACTTAAGTACAACGTGTGTTGAATAATGGTGTATTAATACAGTTACCTTGGTAACACTTATACACTCACTAGGGTGCACAAGCTGATATCCCTGTAGTACTACAGCAAACATCAAGGCAAATCATTGGTGGTGAATCTCATTTTAACCTATTTTGTGCCTAGAGGCAGTGAAGGGGTTTTGGATAAGACCACAGAAGTGCTTTAATCGAAACCTTTTTTTTTTTTTTTTTTTTTTTTTTTTTTTTTTTTTTTCTAATACAATAATACAATACAGATTATACGTGTAATTGCAGTACTTCAGGTATCAGTAGTACACCTTTTTAGCATTGTTTGAATTAAAGCTATCTTCTTCTGGTTTTAGCCCGTGCATTACTGTACCTGTCTGGCGGGCAGCATAGGGTTCAGCCCCTTTTTCTAGACACATCTGTCAGTATAAATAGATTCAGCTTGTCACACATTTCCCTTAGTAAAGTTACTTCCAGTCTTCTCGCAAAACATACTGCTCTCTTGTACATGTGCCTAATAGGACAATTGTTTGGTTTTCTGTTTTGTAACCAGCATAGCATTGAGGTGCAGCAATGTGTTACCGGTTGCTGTAGTATCGTAGTGAATAAGCATTGCAGGCACAGTACATATGGCATCGGCTGAGGACTCGGACACATGGGTAGGATGTGCACATGTTGAGACTCATGCGTGTTGAGGATGCCCAGTAAGCGGTAACATAGCCCGATTGTCTATTTGTGTCACACTAGTTTCCCAAGCTTGTGCTGAACACTTAGGGCACGAAGTCGTGTGCAGGGCAAACGAAAGGCCGTACCTCCAATGAGGAGGGACATGGAGAGCGACCGCGCTATTCCCGGGCACACACAAATTGATTTTGTCGCACGATGGCCGGGTCACGTGAGCGGTTTAGCCAATGAGGGCAAACTGCTCACGTGACGTCAGGGGGACACGTCACCCCATGGGCCATGGATCGCCTCTGGGGAAGGCGCGACACCATGCGCTCTGTAGCGCGCCTACTATATCCACGTCCTTGCACTACATAATATTCAGTGTGTGTATAAACGTGTACTCCAAAGTGCAAAAGTCATTAGTAGTTGCTAACGGGCATGAAGTGTTAGGCTGCGCTTATAGTGCTGGCGACAACTACGCGACGTCGCATCAAAAATGCATTGCCGCCGTCGCGTGCGCTTATTGTAAACGTGTCGCAACGGCTTGGTCGCAATCGCTGGAAGAGATCTCAATTTGATTTTTCCAGCGACCGCAGCCTGACGTCGCCGGCACTATAAGCGTAGCCTCACTTTTGAGCTGCTTTAATATAGTACAGAAAGTGCCGTAAATGTATACTTTGCTACAAAAAACAAACGTGCATCTAAGCGAGGTTTACGGAAATACAGAGCCAAGTACCCATTCTGTGGCAGCTATTTGATGTGATATGTAACTGACAGAGCCAGGATTTAACCTTAAAATGCCATCATTAAGGTAGGAGTATCTGCTGTTTTCTCACTTTTCTGTATTTGTAATGTCTTAATGTGTTAAAAACATTTGATTTTTTTTCCCCACCTGATGAACCTTTCTTACCTGATATTTTCTTTAAATGCTGTTTTCTTCTCCTTTTTGATTATTGACGCTTCTCTCAGTAAAGAGATTTTACTTTTTTTATTTTTTAAACTCTTTGTACAGGAACCCGACGTTACCAGATTTGTTAAATTGATAGCAATATAGCGATACACTTAAATATTACCTCGCTTTCATTTTGTATTATCACAAAAACTACTATCGCAGGGTTGGCCAATTACAGTGCTCAAGGGCCACCAACAGGTCAGGTTTTCAGGATATCCCTGCTTCAGCATGTGGCTCGGTTGTTGGCTGAGCCACTAATTGAGCCACCTGTGCTGAAGAAGGGATATCCTGAAAACCTTATCGCGAGTTGGCCACCCCTGTACCATCATATCCGTGCATTGCCCACCCCTGTGACTCTTGATTGAAATGTTTTTATTTTAACGGGGGGTTAATAAAACGGGGGGTCTTATTTTAGTCTGTGCCAAGTTGCACAAATGTTACATTCAGTGGTCGCCTGACTGTCGTACTACAGTAGCCGTTGCAGACACATGATACACTCTTTAGTGCTGTGGTCCTGTAAGCGGCTCATCTAAAAGCAAGAAACCGGTAATTATGAAGACGCAATGAAAACATGAAATAGAAAGCACTTCCCAGAACGTCTGAGCTCTCTTTCTGTTTGTCTCTGTGATGTAACTAGAAGTAGCGGTTTGCGTTGATCGCCATTTTTTTTTTTGTATTTTATTTTTTACTTTCGTACTTTTTAAGATCTCTTGTCCTTTCCAACGCTATTTTTATATTTCAAATCTGATGCTTTAGGCCTCGGCCATGTTACTTGCTTGCTGGCGGAGGCGCGCTGAGGCGCGCTCCCGCTCAGCACTGAGCCCCTACAGCCGCAATTAGAGCGGCTTTAATAGGGGCTCGCCTATGCTTCTGCAGCGCGCGTAAGCGTAGGTCTTGGGTAAATTCAAGCGCTTGCCGGAGCGCAGGGCCGGTCACGTGAGCGGTTCGCCCAATGAGGGCGAACCAGCTCTGTGACGTCACTAACCCGCCCCCTGACGGCGCGCAGGGAAAGCACCCGCAAGGCCAGGGAAAGCACCCGCTTTCCCTGAGCCTCAGCACGCCAGCGGGAAGCTTGGCCGAGGCCTTACTCGGGCGATATAAGAGTTTGAAATATTACTTGTTGGGGAGGTTACAATGAAGAGCCCCAGAGGCATTGGCAGTGTAAAGGCTACCATGGTAAGAGCAGGACACGGGGACAAGTTCTAACCATATTGAGTTACACTCCCGCAGGCTTCTGGGGTGTGGGGAGGTGGCTGCTTTTACGTGATTTCATTGAATACCAACCCGTTTCTGCAAATGTTTCTGGTTATTGTTCAGGGCGGTTGTCTCGCTCGGTGCCGAGCCTGTTGTTTTAAATTCCTTCTCTCCTTTCCACGCTCAGCACTTGAAAACCCTGCGTCACCCGTGTCTGCTGCGCTTCCTCTCTTGCACGGTGGAAGATGACGGCATCTACCTGGTCACCGAGCGGGTGCGGCCCTTGGAGATGGTTCTGCAGAAGCTGTCGTCTGAGGAGATCTGCGCTGGCATCTACGATACCCTGCAGGCGCTGGTCTTTCTACATGACCGGGTACGGGACCACCTTCTTCAGGGTCTACATGCTCTGATGCACTTGCTGTAGAGTATAAGCTAGTCAGGGCAGGCTCTCCTTTCACCAAATGTTTACTTTCATATATTTCATCCCTATATGGTGTTCTATAGTGTCTGTTTCTGTAAAGCACCGTGTACATTGTTAGATGTGTAAAAAATATATATATCAATAGACGCTGAAATAAGATAAGTTTCTCTAGTGCACTTTATGTTGCATTTAAATCCCTTACCATTGTAGTCAGCATTTTGTTTTATGCTCCCTGTTTATGCTGACCTAAAAAATGCAAATAATGGACCAAAAATGCTGCTCCAATGTAGTTGATCATTTTTATTGGGGGGAAGAAATGGGAGTCCCTGGGAGTTTTTACTGTACATCTGTGTTTATTGGCTCTAATCTAAGGCCCGGGCCATGGTGCCTTCGCCCGCACGGAGGCTGGTCAGTGAGCGGGTGCTTATCTGGCCATGGTCCCTTCGCCCGCACGGAGGCTGGTCAGTGAGCGGGTGCTTATCTGGCCATGGTGGATGTGGCGTGCCGAGGGGTGTCACAGAGCTGGTTCGCCCTCATTGGGCGAACCGCTCACGTGACCGGCCTGTCGCGCCAAGAAATCAGTTTGAACTGATTTCTTGCGCAACGCTTCGCCCGCACGCTTCGCCTGCTTCCGCCCGCACGCCGCATGGACGCGAACACTGCCTTAAGGCATTCTGTTCGCTCGTCCGCACGGTCTGCTGTACCATGGCCCCAGCCTTAAGTGAAGGGCATTTATTGTTAAAGTAGCACTGAGGGGTTCTCACCAAATTGACTTGATTGACCCTATTTTAAATAGAGAGAAGCGCATACTATGAAGATCTATTGAGATGAATGGGGCTCAGTGACTTTCATGACCTGGGGAAATGGTTTCACCGCATATTAATTAGGGGCCTTAGAAGTTCGAGATCCAACAGAATCTCTATGCTGGATTGTGCACATCACCTGAATCATTTTTCATCTCCACCCTACTCCACCTGAATATGGTGAGAACGTATTGGTGTATTCTGTAGTTAGCGGTGACTCCTCGTTAGGTATGAATTAACCACTCTGCTTATTGAATCGGAGGCCAATCAGTGCAGCTTAAAATGAAAGTGAACCAGAATACAGTCAAAAGACTATAAACTCCCAACATGATACAGGTAAAAAATAAGACATTTGACTGCGTATCCACCACATACAATACTATCCGTTTTTGTCTTGGTTATATCTAATTTTGCATGCTCTTTTGTTTATCTACAGGGCAAAGTTTCCCACAACAACGTGTGTCTTTCCTCTGTGTTTGTGAGTGAAGACGAGCACTGGAAGCTGGGCGGGATGGAAATGGTCTGCAAGCTGACAGAAGTGTCTCCTGAGGTGGGTTTTTGTAACAAGGAGCTGGCGCTGGGTCTCCAGCTGCACCATGCCATTACCATTAGGCCCATCTTACTCCCTCAGCATGCCAGCTATTTTAGCTCCTGTGGCACAAATTAGACTGCCAGCTCTTCTGCTCTACAGGAGTGGGGCTGCACCAAAAAAAAAACGTTGGGTACAATAAATACTGCATTAGCTGAGGTGCAATATAAGAAATATATATTTTATACAATGGCTGCAAATTACAATTTTGCTCTATAATGTATCCCAGAGCAGACTTTATAAAAACATGTCGAATGTGCGATCTGTTGCTCAGTGAAAGTGTTGAATCAGATAAGTCTCTGGAGACTTTGGATGCAGATGACTTTGTTAACGACATGTATTACGTCAGTGATTTATTTTTCCATCCTTCAGCATCTGTACATAGGCAGATAATGTAGTGTAATTTGACGCAAGCTTGTTACTGATGTACGTGTGCACCAGATCTAACCTTGCAGTTAGTTGTGTAGTGCAAGAACGTACAAAATTGTTACATTCTGTATACACGTGTAACGTGTCCTTTCTCCTCCTGTTACTACTTTCAATTTGCCATTTCCCAGAATAGTACATGCAGTACCAAAGGTTACACACTCCCACATGAATTCAGGTACAGGTTTTCCCACCCCAAAAACATTGCAGATAAAAAAAGAGAATTTATTTCGAAACCCCTTCTCTCAAAATCTCCCTTTTTTTTAAACATTTTTGAAAGTTGAGCATTCTTCCTGTTTTAACAGCAATAAAGCAAAGCTCAAGTTTGTCATCTGTCTGGGGACCCTTAAGCCAGTTTTAGACTTGAATCTACACTATGCTCCATTTTAGCACGTTGTAGACAGTATGACATGCACTGTAGTCCTTTAGCCACTAATATGTAAACATACTCCTGCAGTGCACAAAGGCTAAGCTTATGTCATAAGTAACTCTACGCATGCACTGCTTGTTTGTATGTCCAGTCTGCAGAGTTTGGGATTGTCCCGATGTCTCTCAGTCATGCCCGGGATGCCTTCTCTTTCGGCCGACTGGTTGAAGGTCTCCTGGCACACGTGAAAGATCAAAGTAGGTTGTCCTGATGCTTGGATTCTTAACATGATATTGTCTGTTTGGAATGTTCACTAATCAGTGCACAAACTACAGGTTCTAATGAAGATCAACTTTCCTTCTTTTTTTTTTTAACCAGTCATTTTCTGACTGATGTGGTTGGAGACCAGATAGAGTTCAGAAAAAGGTTGAGGAGGGTTACATATGGCTTTCCAAAGTGTTATGTGAACATCTAGAGTTGGCCCCAGAACTTACTTTATAAAACATAATCCATAATTGTGCTAAAATGTGCAGACAAAAAATTGTGTTTGGCAGTCAAAGGGGGATAGTACAGCAATTTCAGCGTCAAACCACCTTCAGCAACTCTCGGTGTTCTGTCAGCCTATATATGAACAAATTCTTCAAAATACAGGTCTCCTCTAGGACAGAGGTACAAAGTACATCTCTACTCACAAGTTCATAATGCAATTCTTCATTTATTGTAACAGGCAAGAACAGAGGAGGGTTTGTTTGTGCTGGCTGCACAAGCAGGATTCTCCTCGCCTGGGACTATTTCCCGCACTTTGGAACTAACCTATATATGAGTCATATATAAATGATTACAGCAGGGCCCCGCTTCTCGGCACTCCGCTTTTCGGCGCGGTGCCGAGAAGGGGGCCGCCATGTCCGCGCATGCACAGAACGGTCGGCCATGGGTCGCGCATGGGCAGAACTGGCTGGCCAGGGGTTGCACATGCGCGGAATGGAGGGTTTTCCTTCTGTCGCGCATGCGCAGAATAGCGCATTGCCGGTCTGCGCATGCGCACCTAACGGAAATCGCCGGTTCCACTTTCCGGCGATTTTCGCTTTACGGTGGGTCCTCAGAACGTGTGTGTGCGCGCGCGCGCGGGTGTGCACGCCACATAGCGTAATTCTGTTGAGATTTATTCACTAGGTTGATAATCTTTTAAAAAACACACTCACGCGTTTTTTTTTTTTTAATTACGAGGTGCCCCTATATAAAGTGCTGTATGAGGTACAATCTCTTCTGAAACGCAGTCCAGTTTTGGTACAAAAGTTTGGTAGTGCTTGCTCCTAAATCAAAATCTGAGCCTACGTGTCATTTTCTCTATGCAAAATATGTTTTGAAACTGATGTCGTGTCATGGTTGTATGTGCTTTGTAGATCGTTGTGTAGACCAACGCGTCACAGTCATGTGGCATATCTCATGCGAGCATTTTTCCATAACATAAGACTAAGCTTTAAGTATTGTTTCCTGTTTCTTCAGCCATAAAGGGCTGGTTATTGTGTTGTCTGTATTTTATTTTAATCTGTTACCATATTTTCCCCATGGGTAATGTTCTAGGCATCTGCAAACCTTTTAGTGAAAGTAGGGTTAACTGTATAAGAAGCTTCATAGTACAATCTAGAAACCTAAAACAGGGTGAAATGTAATGGATGAGCGACAAAGTAACCTCAGATTTATCGGGGTGTTTTTGTCTTTGTCATTTTAAGCTGAGGTGCTTTCCAGTTTCAAGAGCACTATTAAGAACGCTCTTCTGAACCCAGAACCGGAGCTGCGACCTGCTTTGTCGTCTTTACTGTCCCATGAGTTCTTCCGGTAAGTGCTTACTCTTTAAAGAAGTGACAAAGTTCAGCGTTCATAGCAACCTGGGGTTACACGAAGTCGCTTGCTGCAAGAACATGTGTTTATTTTTTATTTTTAAAAAGGTTTTACCAGGAAGTAATACTTTAAATTGAGAGGCAACTCTCAATGTAAGTCCTGATGACGATACATGGTTGCATTAAGTGAACAGAGGTTTATACATTATATTTAATTTGCCGATTCTATGTATTCTCCTGTATTTCTTTTGCTAGCCTGTGTCCTCAGATTATAATTTTGTAGATGGGTTTACGGTTTTTACGTCATGCGGCCACCCCTGGGGCGGAATCCGGTTATACAATTCTGGTGATCTGTAAGTGGAAAAAGACACCATGCTAAGGACAGGGGGAATTCCCCAGTATCCGTATAGAGTCTGATGCTGCAATAAAAGACATAAGCTTGTGTATCACAGAATAATACTGTATATATTTTTTCTTATGGCACTGTACGTAGCATTTTGCAGTCACCATTAGCCCTGTCCCGTAGAGTTTATAATCTAATTTTGTTGCCTATGGCACAGGGAGATAAAGGAATTTGCACAATGAGCTGACATTCGGATTTGAACCAGTCTCCCCTGTTTCAAAGTAATTGTTTACAGAGTGCTCATGAGGTTACCCACACACAATACTACGTCTCCTGAACTGCATGTCTACCTCAGGGGGCTGACTCCCGCTCTCAGAGGCCACCAACAAGTCCGGTTTTAAGGATATGCCTGCTTCAGCACAGGTGGTTCAGTTGGAGACTGACCCACGGATTGAGCCACCTGCGATGAAGCAGGGATATCTTAAAAACTTGACCTGTTGGTGGCCCTTGAGCGGGAGTTGGACAGCCCCTGCTCTACCTATTCTGTATTTCTTTCCTATCTTTATTTTGGTAGATTTAATGTTGCATAACCGCATCATAATAAAATGTGTATGTATGGGTTTTCTGAAGCCAGGGTCACGTTTGATGTGTGAATGGCTCCCGATTGCATTAACACAGTTCCCTTTTAAATCACTCCAAGCCCTGTAATATTTCCTCCACTTTATTGGGAAAAGCAGCAGAACACAGATACTTGTGGATGGTGTCTAGTGGTGATTATTAGTTAGAAACCGGTAAAAAGAGATGGCCTCACCATGGGGGATGAACAGAGAAGAGTCTTGTACTCACTGTCTCCAGGGTGGAAAAAGGAAGTGAGGGGCAGTGTGGGTAAAGGAATAGTCTAGGGGCAGACTATCTCTGAACAAACAGGAGGGGGGGCAGACTAGCCCATTCTGGTGAGGATCTCAGAAACTGCAGTAGCAGCTCACTGATTCCATGCTCGGAGGCAAGAAATGCAACATTGTTGCAAGTTACACAGGCACAGTATGTGTCTGCAGACTCCATGCAGCTGGGAATAAGATCTGACAGGCAGAAACTGCAAAGGAGAGAGGGGGGTGAGTCAGAAAGGTAGTTCTGGTTCCATGACAATGGGTAAGAAATGAAAGAGAAACTACTGTGGAAAGTGCAGCATATAAAGTACATAAAAGGGGGAGATAAGTGGAGGTCTCCTAGCTATTGAGAATTGAACACGCTTGGCTATTTACTTATTATGCAGCATTGCCTGGGTTGTTTGGACAAAATCACATGTACTGTATTGTCATGGGAAAAAACTCAGTCCCACACGTATTCTTTTTAGGCAAAAACAATCTGTTGGAAAACATTATTGCAGCAGCTGCTTGCAAGAGTGCATTTAATGCAACTCCAAAACATGGCGGTGACGTAACACAGCGGCACTGCACTATAGGCTCTAAGCAAGCGGTCTTATACCAGAAGGGGCGGGCATGCATCATTTTGCAATGCCTGCCCATATGACTTCATCGGGCATCATACTTTTCTTGCAGTTACTTGGTTATACATTTTGCAATATATTTTAGCAGATTAAGCAAAATGGAAAACTCGTGCTAAGCTACCTCATGTTTCTCAAGGCCGACAGCTGGTACATCTCTGACTCTACATGGGGGGTTAATAGATAAGACGAGGGGCCCAGCTAAACAAATAAATTACAGTTTCAGCATTAAGAAAAGTTCCAAGGACAAAAATTGTGACACACACACACATACATACTTAACCCATAACGCAATGAAACACAAAGCATGGCTCTTATAACTATGAAAAACAAAAACCTGGTTACAGCTATGCATAGGAATATTGTGACAATATTATTATTTCATAATTGCTTATGCTGTATGTACGAATACCAAGAAAAGTCATTTCCATCAAGATACAGATGGGTAAATCGGGGTCATACTCATTTTAATCCAAGGAAAATTTTGGTTAACATGGGATTATGGCTGGTTTGTATGTAATCCCCGGATAATTTTAGTATTCCTCATCATGGCATGGTTCTCCAATAGATTAATTTATCTCTTGGTATGAATGATTTTTTGCTGGGTGGTCATTCTTGTGTCTTTGTACAGCTCTGTTAAATCTTGTCTAGTTCGTAATATATATTGGGGTTTTTTTTTATTTTTTTCAAAGGAATGATTTTCTGGAAGTAGTCAACTTCTTGGAAAGTTTAACTGTGAAAAGCGAGGAAGAGAAGAATGAATTTTTCAAGTAAGTTTAATTCTTTCCAAATGAATATTGTGTAAACATTTTGAAATGTTCACACACCTCCAGCCACTCCTAGTTTTTCTACTTAAAGACCATCGTATAAACTGTCGCACTCAGGCAGCAGAATCCTCCCACGTGGGAGAGGGGACTTTGGAGACCAGAAGTGGTAGAGACTTGAAAAGCATTATAAGTAGGCTATCTTTGGGGTCTTATAATGAGCTGGATTTATATAGGTCTGCAAACCAATTGGGTGCAGCAAGAAATGCGCTATAGCATAAATAAAAAAAAGCTGTGTGTGCTGTGCACGCGCATAGTAAGTGAAACTTCTTTGACTTTTGTCACAGAAATTGTATTTGTATTGGTGATGTTTTAATTAAAAATCAAAATACAATTTCATTGACAAAACGCAAATAAATTTGACTTAGAACATGCGTACACATCCCTTGTATTTGCACTAAGCGTGAATTCCTCGTGTGTGTGTGTGTGTGCGTGACTGTGTGCGTGACTGTGTGCGTGACTGTGTGTGTGACTGTGCGTGTGACTGTGTGACTGTGCGTGTGACTGTGTGACTGTGCGTGTGACTGTGTGACTGTGCGTGTGACTGTGTGACTGTGCGTGTGACTGTGTGACTGTGCGTGTGACTGTGCGTGTAACTGTGTGACTGTGTGTGACAGTGCGTGTGCGCGTGACAGTGCACGGAACACGTGACAGTGCGTGTGTGCGCGACTGACTGTGTGTGTGCGCGACTGACTGTGTGCGTGTGCGTGTGTGTGTGACCGTGTGCGTGTGACCGTGTGACCGTGTGACCGTGTGACCGTGTGACGTATGCGCAGCCCCCCTGCACCTCACACATCCCCCTAACCTATTCACAGTCAGTGTGTGTATGTGTCAGTCAGAGTGTGTGTGTGTGTGTGTGTGTGTGTGTGTGTGTGTGTGAGTGTGTGTGCATGTGTGTCAGTCAGTGTGTGTGTGTATGTGTGTCAGTCAGTGTGTGTGTGTATGTGTGTCAGTCAGTGTGTGTGTGTATGTGTGTCAGTCAGTGTGTGTGTGTGTATGTGTGTCAGTCAGTGTGTGTGTGTATGTGTGTATATATATGTATGTGTGTGTTTCTGTCACTGTATGTGTGTGTCTCTTTCTGTGTCCTGCCCCCTCTCTCCTGACTCCCCCCCCCCCCCCTCAAAGGCAGGCAGAGCTGCGGACCCGCGGCGGCTCTGCCTGAGTCTCTCCTCCTCCCCTCACACCCCCCCCCCCTCACAGACAGGCAGAGCTGCGGACCCGCGGCGGCTCTGCCTGAGACTCTCCTCCTCCCCTCACCCCCCCTTACAGACAGGCAGAGCTGCGGACCCGCGGCGGCTCTGCCTGAGTCTCCTACTCCCCTCACAGACAGGCAGAGCTGCGGACCCGCGGCGGCTCTGCCTGAGTCTCTCCTCACACCCCCCCCCTCACACCCCGGCGGCGCTCAGTCAGCGGGACGCAGGAAAGCGGAGATAGGGAGGAGAGAGGCTGCGTGGCATGGCAGCGGCCGTTAGGAGCGGCGGCTATCGCCGCCGCATATGTCACGGTTTGTGGGGGGTGTGGGGCTCGGGGGGGGGGGTGTGGGGGGTGATTAGGAGCGGCGCCGGCGGCTATCGCCGCCGCCGCCGCATCTGATTTGTGGAGCGGGTGTGATGTCAGTGTTGGGGTCGGGCTGAGCCAGAACACAGCCCGGCCTCAACTGCCAGCACTGACGTCACATCCGTTTCATTTCTGTCTCCACAATTCTTTTTTGCCCTATTACGAATGAGGTGCCACTAAGGAAGTTTCACTTCAAAAATACAAGAAGTCGCAGGACTGTGATCAGCCCAGAATTCTGGAGCTCATATGTCTCTTTGATAAAGCGCCCTGTGCGTGAAACATGTTAGAGAATGTGTCAGGATTTTTCTCTGTTTTTAATTTAATACATTTTTGATATTGGCCCTCTGTCTCACCGGTACACCTTCTTTCTAGCTGTGCTCTGGATTTTCTATTTATGAATAACCCTTGCAGCATAAATAAAAAGCACTAGGGTTAAATGGGGAGTGGGCAAAAGGAATGAATTCTGCATGGGACAGAGCAGTGATAAACTCCATTGCCTGGCCTCTCTCATAGGAGCTTCTGCTAGATACTGCTTCCCAGGCTTATGCATGGCCATTTTGGTCCGTGCCAATAATGAGGTCCCTGAACACTTACTGTTACAAGGGCGTGTGGGTAAAAATGAAAGCAATAAGATGGCCAGGTGGATTGCTAGATACGTACAAAGTGGTGTAATGCTGGTGTTGTAATCAGTCTTTGTCAATCTGTGTGGGAAAGGTTTTCAAACACGGCATCAAACCTCCTCAAGTCTTGCTTTATTTCTGTGGTGTTGGTCATTTCTCACTGTTAACGATCCAGTGATGGTGAGTGTGCCCTGTATTGTTTTATAAATGTAAGACATAACATATATTAAACTCCTTTTATGTTTTTGGACAGATTTCTTCTAGACAGAGTGTCCTCTTTATCAGAAGAACTAATTGGCTCACGACTGGTTCCTCTCTTACTCAATCAGCTTGTGTTCGCTGAGCCCGTGGCAGTAAAAAGCTTCTTGCCCCATCTTCTCCGGCCAAAAAGGGGTAACTTTCTTCTAACTGTTTCCCTAGTGAAAATGGTCAAGCAAATGAGTTTTGAATGTGACGGGACTGCCACTAAACAGAGACTTGTGTATGCTTAACGAGTGGCCTCAGCTTTCCACTTTTATGCCCTCTAACCTCATTAGTGGGGGTTAATGACTTGTAGTATGGCCATAGAGGTGATGTGTACTATTGATATTTTAGTGTCACTTTTAAAGCTTCCATAAATCCAGATATTAAATAAATCAAGGAGGGCATATACATTATTAAATGTGTATGTTTTCAATATACCAAGAGTGTGCTGATCATACGTAGTACATGTCTATAATGTATTCTTGAAAGACAGCCTGTTGTGAAGGACTTGTGTTGGGTATTCGGGTTTAGCAACACAAAGTCCATATACAAAAGCTACAGCAACATTCCCTGTGTTTAGGCCACTTTAATAAGTCCATATTTAGAAGTCAGTGTGGTGACTTTGATAAATAACCCCCACTGAGTATCTTTATACAAAGTCTCCCAGATGCAACACGGGGGCAAAGAAACTGACTCAAATGTAGTAATCTTTTCAGTGCTAGGGGTCTGGCGGCAACAGAATGCCAATGGACATCCAGCTCTTCCCTCCAAGATCGATCAGGTGGCGAGATCACACCTCCGGATACAGGACACAAAAGCGAAGAGACTTCCACTTCCGTTTGGCTAGGGCTGACTGCTCCCTCAGCCCCATGTACCCCTAAAAAAAACACAATTGCACATGACGTACCTGGTATGACAATAGGGCACTGACCGGGTTAGGGAAAAACCTTTTTCATTGCAACCAATGGGATTTTCTTGATTGATCAATCTGGTGCAGTGTTTTTGCACACGTTTTGCCATTGGGAGAGACTTTTTGGTAAATGACCCCTAGTATCTGTAGTCTTGTATGGGCTTCTTTCAGTTGAGAGAACAGTGAAATTGTATTTTAAAGCAACCGTCTCTGTACCCGAGTTTTTAAAATGCATATTTAATGTCGATGTAACTTTTCATACATTTGTCTTCTGATTTTATTCTTTATTTTACAAGCGATTATGCTGCAGCATAAATTTATACGTTTTAAACTGCCATCCTAAGCCATTTCTAATTGCTGATTCCAGTCACTGAGCTCTGTGATGCTTTTATTTTCTATATATTTCTAGTGGGTACTGGGATAGAATAAAAACACAATGTTGTATAATTTATGAGTGCTCTGCTTTTTTTAAATTATTTTTTGAGGGCCTCTTGCCAACGAGACTCTTGACACTAGGTCACCTGACGGTCCATATCTCCCTTTCATTGTGGTGCAGATATTATGGGGAGAAACCGTGAAGATTGCCTGCTGTCCCCAGCTCTCTTCCAGACCAAGGTCATCCCGGTGCTGATGAAAATGTTTGAGGTCCATGAGGGGCACGTGCGTGTGGTGCTGCTGACACACATAGATGCCTATGGGGAACTCTTCACTCTGAAGGAGCTAAAAGACATAATTCTTCCACAGGTTAGAGGAGACCCGGGGCGGGCCCACAATGCAATGGAATGGATACTGCAATAGGTTTCTGCTTTAGGAAACAACATTTTGCTCTGTATCTGTCATTGGTCAGTGTTATGACACCCCTATATATGGTGATCATATGTCACTGCTGTCCTTGTAGAGCCGAGCAGGAGGGATGCAGCACAGGTTATATGATTTATACCAGATTTTGAATTGGGGTAGATCATGGTTAAAATAGATATAATAGCAGCCATACTTGGAATAACTCTGATCGCTTGCATTTATTTCTTGCTTTTGCCTTATCCATATGGTCGTTTCTCTTGGATGTCCTGGCAGGTGCTGTTGGGCTTGCGGGACACCAGTGATATGCTTGTGTCGTTCACCCTCCGTGGCCTGGCTGCCTTGGTGTGTCTTCTTGGGCCTGAGGTGGTCGTGGGAGGTGGAAGGGTCAAGATTTTCAAGAGTACGACACCAGGTTTTCCAAAAACGACAGACACCACTCCGGAAGGTAAACCGAAACCGGCGGTGAGGGTATATTTATATATACCATCTCCGCCTCTTTGTCTTTTTCTCTCGCTTTCTTACTTTCATTTTTCAAGATATATAAAATACCCGGTTAACGGTGGGTCTGTTTGGGATCACACACAGGAGATTCACTAAGCTCCAATACGGGGTATTGGATCTAAATCCCACGTTAACTGCCATTCAGGTCAGTGTCGGTTAACGTGGGATTGAGTTCTGATGCCACTTGTCAGAACTTGGTATATTTGTGTGTGTCAGTCGTAGCTGTAGAATTGTACAAATGGCCCATTTTAAATGTTTTTGTTTTAAGTTCTTCCTATGTTTCATATGGAGCAGTACTACATGGCCATTTGCAATCAAAACAATATTCGTTACTGTGTGTTTAGGTGGTTATCTTATTTTTTGGTATGTATGTATTCCTCTGTTGCACATTTTCTGAACTCCCCTTATTTCTCATCCAGTCATTTGGAATGGTCTTTACTTACCATCCATAGGTTGAGTTTCGTGTTAGACATGCTGCTCTCGTGGGTATTCAAGCGTCCCTGACAATAAGAAGATGGCCTGGCAGTTATTCCAAGATGCACCATGTTTTAGTAAACACGAGACGTTTTGAGCTTTCCTTGCACCCACGAGATGTTTTCTACCTCTTTAATGGCTCTATAGGGAGCACGATGTTGATGCTCCCGCTGGGAGGAATGTTGTGAGCCGCTGCATGTTTGCTTATAAGATAATTCATGGAGAGACCGATAGGATCATTTATAGAAACTGGTCTATCTTAAAATCAGTCATGTTATAATTCCTAATTGACACACCGTGCCTCAGATGTACAGTATAGCCTTGCCAGCCTGACTCCATTGACACAGCAATCCAGTCATTTTCTTGTTTACCTGAATTCATGCAGTTTTTCAATAGTCCTTAATTTCTATGGATAATGAGGATTCACTAAGGTCTGATGCGAGCTGTCGCAGATCGAGCCATTGCGGGTTGGAGCTCTGATACCCCCTCATCCGAGCGTGCAGAATCCCGCCCATTGAGTAGAATCGGGACGGTAGTAGCATGTCATAATGCTATGGAACTTGATCGACAATACTGTGTCTGTGTATACAGGACTGCACGTTATGGGCACGGATAGAATATTGTTTTTTGGGAAAGCAAATCCTAAAGACTGAAAACACACAAGTGTCCATGTAGGTGAATGTTATGTCACTTTTTTATTTTTATTTTTTACCCAACTTCTCTTTATTGTGCTGAAGAGAGTTATATTGTAGTTTCAGGGAAACGTTATTTAACACCTGAGGTTAAATAAATATCTCCTGGTTCACAGGCTAATGACCGCCAAGCCTAGACACCACAGTAGCAACATGAATGAGACCTTCTTTTCATGAGCTCACCATCTACTAGATTATTTTAATTGTCCAGTATTTAATGGTGAACTAATTCATAGGAGCATCGTAAACTAGATTTGAGACTTCAAGGAGGAGGTGATGGGTGCTGTCGTAGTTAAGGTGTTGAAGGGTGTATTCGGGAAGCATTGGCAGTGCAAGCTGCGATTTATAGTAGGCACGGCGGTGCGTGCGATTTTTGCATGTTGCACGAACAAGGCGCAGCAGCTGATACGGTCCGGCCATAGTGACCGCGCGCGATGCAGTGACCGAGCCGCAGATTTTTCAAAAGACAAATGGTTTTGTTTTTTCGCACGGCCGCATCACGTGAGAGTTTCAACCAATGAGGGCAAACCAGCTTGGTGACGCCTCCAGTTTAGTGCACCCATTGCTCAGGCGACAAGTGCGCCCGACGCCATGCGCTCCGTCGCGCGCCTACTATACTTTTAGCCTAAAACTCATTTGCAGGGAAATTAATCCGGGATTTCTAATCCATCCCATGGGATACCAGTACATTTCTGTTTTAATGCTTGGGGATCGAGCAATTTTTGTTCTGTTTGTAATCCAAGTTGGGCACATGCGCACACCATTCTCTGCAGATTAACTATAGGTCTATAAAACTATTTTGTGTGTGTATATATCTATATCTATTTTACACACTGTTTCTGTATACAGATTGTTTGTTAATCCTTCTGAGCTGGCGGAGTCAGCATTATCAACCAATTTGGGGGCGGGAGGAATTTCTATTCAATTTGTTTGCACCGTGCAGCCTGAGGCAAAGGGCAAAATGATTTAGCCATCAACAGACCTTTCCTGCAACTCCAATAATATGTTGCTAGGTGGGTAAAGTGAATACAATCAATAATGTGGAGAAGGTGCTACATCTGGCATCTGAACACTGCTCTTCCACATCCCAGTTTGTTGCCAGCAGTGTCTTGGGTAGTCACGTGTTTACATGCACGGTACAGCTCAGGCAGACCTCTTGTTTTATGCTTTCATCATTCTGGTGTAAGTTGTTTACACTGATTTTCTTCATCCGTTTACTCATCTGCAGTGTCTGTGATCTACATGGAGCATCATTTTTATAAAGCTCGGCTTTTTCAGATGGCCCATTGAGGTGGGTGAGCCTCGAGGTGCACGAAGGCATAATCTGGGGTAGTACATCTTTACCTAAATCCTTATTAAGACTTTGTTAAATAGATTTGGAAATCAGGACTATCCAACTAAACTCCACATTAAAGCAGCAGCAGTTAAAGCAATATCATACGTGGGTTTTTTTGTTTTTTTAATAAATAAGTTCTGTTCTATGAGAAAATACTTGTAGCATTTAAAAAATGTAAAATGTTTTAAAGACATTTTTAATGTTTCTAATGGAGGAAGCATTTCCAAAGTAATAGCCACCTTCCCTTCTGATAGGCTCTGGCTCTTGAGCCCCGCCCTCTCTCCAGCAGCGAACCAGTTCTATCTAGTAACTGCCCAGTCGATCATATTCCAGGAACTACATTGCCCACAATGCTGTGCAAGAACTGAATTAAATAGCCCCGAGCAAGCGATTGATTACAGGAGAACAGATCGATCTGCAGATTAGCTAATCACTTGTCGGTGTGCAGACTGTATTGATGCACATATTGAATAAGAACAAAAAATATATATATTTTAAAAAAAACGGCAGCTTGAACTGCAGCTTTAAGGTACACAAAGGTAAATCTAAACTTGCATAAATCGAGCATCATTAAACCAGCACAATGCTCATATCGAAGAATCGATGCTGCTGCTTTTCGCTTGGACCTCATTAACCAACCCAATGATCTAAGAAAGGATATCAAGCAACATACTGTATGAGCCATTCATATTATACAGTCTCTTTGAGTTATTGAAGCAGCATTCTTCTCCTATATAATAACTCATGACAGTAAGTAAGCTGTAAGTGTTATTCTTCCATTGTTACTGTATGTTCCCGCAAAGTCCTTTAGTATGAGATGCAGTTGTGTGTTTCTTAATGTCACCATTACCAAAGTTTCTTAATGTCTCACTGCCGGTGGGTGAGCTGTGTTATTTCTTTTATTTCCCAGCTGACGGCATCTGCTCCCTTGCATGAAAGGATGATTACTGTAGCACTCGGTGACGATTTTGTGAACGTATCATATATATATATTTTTTTCTTTTTAAAGCCGACTGGATCATCGGCGTGAGATAACAACATTCGTACTAGTGGTTTCTCACTTGGCAGGATAATTTCTGCTAGCTTGAATCAATCTTGGACTTTTCTGTGTAACGCCGCCCTTTTCAGCCACATACTGCCCTTTTGGCTGCATATAAATGTTAAAGGACAAACTACCCTACCATGACCGATCTAAAATAAAGCATCACTTTCTGGAAGAACAGGACACCTTGCATCTCCACGCATGACCCCCTGTTTAGGAGATAACATTCGTCGGCTATTTTCAATATAGAATATAAATGTTCCTTGCTGGACATTTGAATTCAGAAAACTAGAAACTGGTATATTTGACGCATCCAATCTACCCATCTTCCTTCCTGTTAAACCATCAACTACATTTGATCCGTGGCCTTTTCACCTATTGGTATCTGTCGTTGTGTATATAACCATGGGCCTTTTATAAACAAAACTTTTTTGTATTTGCCTCCACTACCTATGCTGGAGTACCATCAATCCACTACCATTTTGATTCCTGTTGTCACCTAATTAAGATCCTTGATGTCTTTGAAGCCTTTTTAAACCTTCTTTTTCCTTTGCGAACATGTTTTCGTATTTTTTCCTTGCAATTTTTTTATTGCAGCAAACCATGCACCATGTTAGTTTATTTTTTTATTTTTTTCAAATCTACATTTATTGTATTTTCATGGTCGAGATGTCTTCTAGAAATGGGACAGTAGTGAATTCTTTAATAAAGACCCGTTATGTGGTACCACCACCTTCCTTCTGCTGGATATACTGTTCCCTTTACATTCCATCATTGTGCAGGCCCTTCCCACTTTGTTACGCTGCTTGGCTACTTTGAAGGCATCACATGGGATGAAGTTCCTCTTTGGTGGAGATAGATGTAATCACTTAAGCGTACTGTTCTATTATATGTCTGTACAATGGAACATCAGGATCTCTTATGGGAAATACCCATGGATCTGAAAGCATCTTCCAAAGATCATGATTCCTTTCCAGTGATCTTGCCATCAAACCAGACACTTGGAAATGTAAAGAATGCTGTTCCTACATCAATAATTTGAAACGCCAGCATTTGCGTAAAGACTGGACTTCTATTTATAATTTTGTTCTTGCGCTGTATATTGCACGTAAATGACTCGCCTATGGGCCAGCTCTATGTAACTTGAGTCTTGAGCTGTTTTCTCACTTACAAGACCAATTCCTTTGGGCTGCACTGTCTCCTCTTTCTTGGGGACATAAGGCAAGTTTTGCATGAATGCTTATTTTATTTGTTTTTATTAAATATTTTCATACTGTAATTAAATAATTGTAGCCATATGTTTCACTGTGCCTTTTTAACCAGCCGTTTAAAGCTTGAGATATGTATTTAGTCTGTTTCTCTCTGTATATGTCTCTAATTGGTAATAATGTGCAGAGCAGTGTGTTTTGAATACTTCTGCTGTGTCTATTTCTGTTGGAGTTATTGCACCTTTAAAAAAAAAAAAAAAAAAAAAAAAAAGGATCAGCGCATTGTTGAAAATCTGACACCTGTAGACTCAAAGTATAGTGTGATGTCATTTACTTTTTTTTTGTTCCTGTTACTATGTTCTGACATTAAATATAGGGTGGCAGCATTGGAAAACGGTCTTGTGCCTTTTTAAAGGTGCTATTCCATTTGGTAACTTCTATCGTCTTTAGTTTTTTTTTTTTAATAATCGTATCTAGTTAATCTTTGAAGCAATATTGATGTATACAGAGTTTTGATATTCTTATCACTGTTGGTAACTTTGCTCTGATCATTGCACTATTGCAATGTCTGCTGCATTTTTTTTTTTCATTTAAACATACCACCAACTTCTGATGAGGCCCCCTCTTAGGCCAGCCACAAGCTTGCGTGTATAACCCAGGGCCCCAAGTGGTACTTCCTGGTTCGGCCAGATGCCCCCCAATGGCAGCCCTTCTCCTTTCCTCGTATATTAGTTGTTCTTTTGGGACTATTTTTCTTTAGTTTTTTTTTTAGAGACCGAGAGAAGGCCAATCCAGGTCTATAGAAAACCCATACAAAATGTTTATTTTGATACGGATCAATCTTTCGGCTCACTGCGGAGCCTTTCTCAAGAGGCTCAGCAGTTAGAGAAACGTGGATCTGTTCTAAAACTTTTTGTATGGTTTTTCTAAAGACTTCAAGTGCCTGTTCTCATCTTGTATTACCATTATTTGTTGCAGCTTTCACTTGGGCAGCTAACATTCTATTTAGGTGGGGTGCCGCTGTACTTACCTGTTTATACATATCCACTCTCTACCCTATCTATCTCTCTCTCACATTCCATTCATTTAAAGGGGCTGAAAGGTGCCTCCCATGCTGGAAAGTGCCTTGTGGTATAGCTATAGCACCACTTGGTAAATATGGCCCAATTTCTCAAAATCTCACATGTTTGGGACTGTAAGAAATGGGAAACAAGTGTAAGCAATAAAACCTCTGGAAAGAGTCATAACTAAATACTTTTCCCTACATGGACTCTTGCAGTACATGATATAAATAAATGAACTGTGTAATACCACATGTCAGAGTTACCGTAACCATATTTGATCATGAAAAAAAAAAACAATAAAATTATGTTGCAGATAGATTTTTAATTTTTTTTTTATAGTCATGATTGTTTATTTCTTAACTTGACCTTTCAGAAACTCTGTCCTAAGCCTCTTCCTTAGATGTTGGCTCATTTAACTTTCTTTGCCAGGCTATTTGATGCCCTTTTGGACAGGAGTATGT
Source organism: Ascaphus truei (assembly GCF_040206685.1). NCBI lineage: Eukaryota > Metazoa > Chordata > Amphibia > Anura > Ascaphidae > Ascaphus > Ascaphus truei. The sequence goes on along the minus strand of NC_134492.1, from coordinate 42,580,975 downwards.
TTTCCAATTTGCATTATTTTTAAATGAGTAGTAAACTGAGGGAAAATAAGAGATGAAAGGAGTGAGCACATGGTGCTATTAACTTATCAGTACCAGCAAAATAATTTGATACATATGTTTATCAAACTGAATGGGACTGCCAGGGACCCCCGCTGTGTTAATCCGATGGGCCATTAGTCTGCCTGCACAAATGTTGCAGGATTACTGGGAGATAGCCCCAGATTTTCCAAGGCAAGTGTTCGGATACTCGTGGCTGCATCTGAACATCTTTATTTATATAGTGCCATCCACGTACATAGCGCTTCACAGCAGTAATACATGTGACATAATAATAATAATATAACATAATGGGCATAAGCGCTTCAGATATGAAAGTAACAGTAGAAAAGGGAGTCCCTGCCCTGAAGAGCTTACAATGTAAGTAATGGTGCAGGTCAGATGAATGCATACTGCCTGCATTATGTTTGAGTGAAGACTTGTGTACATATATTTTTCATTATTTTAATGTAACAATAAAATTGACTTTATTTCATGTATGCATCAAATAGTGTTTGCTTATTTATTGTCAACCGAATAAAGCCTAATCATTCTAAAATCCCAAGCACTGAATTGTAATGAGTCTGGTTTATTTAAGGGAGACACACAAGTTATTGTGGTGCACCAGCAAGCAGAAAGAATCCGATGGCTTTTTTCTCAGTAATGAGGGATGTTCAGCCTCCCTCACATGGGTCCCTTGTAAACGTAATCTCACTCTTTGCTAGAGCACGCACCGTGTCTCTCACACAGTCTCTCTTAGAAACCAGCTCCGATGTGACCGTGATCTCCCCATAGCAGAATGACGTAACCGATACACAATTGGGAGAGCCAAAGGGTGGAGGAAGACTGTTAGGCTGAGTCCATAGACACTAAGCCCTTGCGGAGTCTGAGGGAAAGCGGGTGCTTTCCCTGGCCTTACTACGCACGCCGTCCGGGGGCGTGTCTATTGGCGGGCCAGTGACGTCTCGGAGTTGGTTCGCCCTCCTTGTGCGAACCGCTCACGTGACCGGCCCTAAAATTTGAGTGTCTGCTACGCTTCCACACGCCTGCGGAAGCCCCTGCTAAAGCCACTCTCATTGCGGCTGCAGGGGCTCAATGACACGCGTGAGCGTGGCTAAGCGCTGACCATGCCCGCGGCCTTACATTGTCAAGGTGCTGGCAAAATAATGCCAGTCAGGAGGGATTGCATCTTTAATCACTCAACACCCATATTTGCTTATCTGTGGTTATCTCTCACTACTTTTCTCAGCGCTGTCTCCTTTCTGACCCTGTTTGTCTCTATGGTTTTCATGCCTGAAATATTTCCTTTTACTGTCGCGTAACTCAGGGGCTTCTTTGTAATAGATGTTTTCTAATTTTCCTCTCCCACATTCGTCTAAATTTAGCATAGGTTGAACTGGATGGACGGGTTTTTTTTTTCCCTCAACCTCATCTACCATGTCAGGGGTGCGCAATCTATTTTTTTTCTTTTCTGCTCTCCCCCCTGGTCGCGACCCCCTTAACATTTCTCTGATGTCACAACGTCATGTGATGTCGCAGGGCCCTTTGACGTCGCGGTGTCATGGCGAAGTGTCGCCAAAAGCCGCCGGAGACAAGGTAAGAGGGAGTTGGAGGCCTCGGACGCTCCCCCGGCATTTAAATGTTGTGGGGAAGAGCGCTGGGCCTCTAAGCGCCGTGCCCTGCCCCCAGAAAACTTTCTGCTCCCCAGTACAATGTAACATAGAAGGAATCATTTAAAAAAAAACTTATTTGCCAAAGTAGTATTTCAGGAGCCTGAAAAACACTTATCCCTTATCACCAAACACACTCGCCTTCTGTGAAACTCTACTTACATAATGTCTCTCATTGCAGCACCACTTGCATTGTAAGCTCTTTGGGAAATATTTGGCTTTTCCCAATGTTTACTTTCAGGTGAGACTCCTGTACCTGTATTGTAGGTTATTGCTTTACATTTTCAGTGTTTCATGCGTGTGAGTATATTGTCGGTGCTATCTGACATCACTGCCTTAGAAATAAACTGATTAAAAATTATTCTATAACTCCTTAGAGAATATCCAATATCTGCCCCCTTGTGTCTGTCACCCACTTCTACACAGAACCCAAAACGGTTTTAATATAAAGCAGCCCAAGATCTGGACACAACCACTGATATGCGAGGAGCTATTTTTTATGTTTGTTCTTTTATGTAGAATGTATTTTTTCTGCTGCTTTAACCTTGACAAATCTGTCCCCCATTAGGCTGCGGACACGCTGGCGCTGACCGCGCTCATGCTTGAGTGGTGACGTCACCAACTCTTCAAGCATGAGTGAGCGGCTGTCCGGCAATTTTTAGAGCAGGGGCATGGCTATGAAGGGAGGGGGCATGTCATTGGCTGGATCGGGGCTGTCTGTGTGTCTCCATGCTCTCCCTCCCCCCTTCCAAAAATGGCAATTAATTGTGCATGAAAAATAAACCTCCACGTCCCCCCCTCCTTCCACCTCTCTCCACTCAGCCTATTCTGCGCCTCACCCCATTGGTAAGAGCAGGGTCGTGTGACCCTGCTCTGCGCTCAGAACTCAAAGCTTGGGAGAGCTTACGTGCACGAGTGCGCACCACGTGAGCGGGGACGGCAGAATTAGTATTGCAGGAAGGAACCTCGGCAAGCACTGCGCGCTCAGCACTAGCGTGGCCGCAGCCTTAAGCGGAGTCCATAGAGACTTCAGCCGTGCGGAGACTGAGGGAAAGCGGGTGCTTTCCCTGGCCATAGGCCGCGTGCCGTGTCTGGGGGCGAGCCAGTGACGTCACGGAGCTGGTTTGCCCTCATTGGGCGAACCGCTCACGTGACCGGCCCTCTGCTCCCAACAGCGCGCAAACTAAAAATGTATTGTCTGCTTCGCCTCTGCACGCGTGTGCGAGCCCCTGCTAAAGCCGCTCTCATTGCGGCTGCAGGGGCTCACTGACAAGCGTCAGCGCGGCTCAGCGGATAATCACTGACCATGGACTCAGCCTTAAGCCTGGGACATAGTGGTTTAATCTGGGCTGAGGCGCGATGAGGCTCAGGGAAAGCGGTGCTTTCCCTGGCCTTACACAGCACGCTGTCCGTGGGCGTGTCAGTGACGTCACGGAGCTGGTTCGCCCTCATTGGGCGAACCGCTCACGTGACTGGCCCTGTGCTCCGGCAAGCGGGGAAATTTGAAGACTCGGTAAGACACACGCTTCCCCCAGCGTGCGGACGCGTACGCGAGCCCCTGCAAAAGCCGCTCTCATTGCAGCTGCAGGGGCTCAGTGCCGAGCAGCCGCGCGCCTCAGCACGGGTCAGTGCATAAGCGCCGACCATGCCCGAGGCCTTACAAACACAGACTCTGATCATGTAGCAAACAAGGCACAAAGCTCCATTAAGTGACTTGACATATACTGACATACCTGTGTTAACTATGACATCTGTTGGTGATAATGAGATCCCTCCCTCCTTCTCTTGCAAAAGCCCTATTCTGAATTGGCGATACAAAGACATTCTTCCCATCACGTTATTGGCAGATAACACGACTATGTGCTTCAAATACGTGACATTAAGCCTCCGTTAGTGAGGTGAAAGGCTGCTGGTTTTTTGCATATAATTAGCTTTGAGCCAATGCATTAATCCCAGGGGACATAACGTCCGTTCTTGTTTTAGGCAACGTCACATTATGAGCACTGATTGATTTAACTAAGCTTTGTGGATTTAGTCAGTGGTAGGTAACATAATATACCTCAAGGGCCGCATGTGTCCCATAAGCCATCTAAAGGGCCGCATGTTGCACAAATACGCACGCAACGTTGCAGCCGTGGGTAGGAGCTCCCTGCCCCCTCCATCTTAATTACTCCTCATGCTGGGAACTAATGATTAGCACAGTCATTAGGCACACTGAGGGAGCGGGAAGAAGCTACTATCCAGACCAGCAACATCCTCACGCCCTCTGCACTGGGGAGAGCAGAGCGGGGTTCTGGGTTGGGCAGCGGTTGGGGCCACACACCAATGGTTTAGCCCCGACTGCCCCCCGCTTTCACCTATTTAAGAGAATATGATCTCCAGCTTTTTTTCCTGTTTAGCAATTTTGTTCTTTGTCTGCCACAAACTTTTTTTTTTCTTTCTTTTTTTGCATTTGCTTCCACTAATGCTGAAAGTGCCGTTCCCTCTGCGTGTTTATTTTCTTAAAGGTTTCTTCATTGTATAATATGGTTTGTTTTTTCCTGCTTACTCGTTAATAAAGGAGCAATCGAACTGGGAAATGTATTAAAAAAAAAAAAAAGCATTTAAACATTGGATTGAAGCAGGGGTCTCGAGTTGAACCCCGTTAATTTCAGTTGTGGGGACCCCCTGCTTCCAAAATTCACCCACTTGGATTGCCTCTTTAAACTGTACAGGGGTTTTTTTTTTTTAATAAACAATTATCCCCAAATCCCTGCCATTCCTGGGCTTCATACAACCTTATCAGTGAAGCTCAGGATAAGCCTTTGGGGGGCGTGTATAAAGCAAGTCGCTTTTTAATTGCACATTGACATTTGGAGAAGCATTTTGAAAATGCATCTTTAATAATTATCAGTTTATTAAAGTCTGTCTTGCCCCATATGTGAGGGATTTTAGTGATTTGGGGCAGTGCTTAGAGCAGCAGTCATCAGATTATTCTTGTTAACATTTTCCTTCAAACCTGATTTGATGTAAACTCGGCTGAGTAAAGATCTTTGTCAAACAGAAGACATTTGATTAAGAAATGCATTACATTTGGTACAGATGCAGGCAAAAAAACGTTGTTTTGAGGGTGATGCATTTAGCTGCACTTTCCATTGTCTCTATTCCCTCTCTCTGAAGTATGCGTCGAAGACAGACTATTCCCATTTGCTTCATCACACCAGGAGAACAAACAGGAGGTTGCCATGTGAACTATAACACACTACTATGCAGGCTTTGGGCGTCCTAGAATACCATAAAAATAGGGGTGAAAATTTGCTTTAAAGTGGCATCACATAGTGTGGTAATTCAATCAAGAAACGGGGTGTATTTTTTTGGGGGGGGGGGAGGCATGTGCACTTGAGTAGCTTTTATGCCTCATTTAGATTATACATGTATAGACAAATTACAATACACACACCCTTATTTCCCTAACATTAGTTAAATTCCACCAAAAATTGTGAATAATAAAGGGTTACCAGTCGGTAAATACTGTATATAGATGATCTTGGCCACCACTTTCTGTTACACTAACTAACCAATATTCTCTCCTGGTACTGGGTTTCAGTGAGCATACAGTGTTTGCAGTTTTATGGGGGGGGGAACATACAGTAAAGTATTGGTGTGTCCCCCAGGCCAGCTCTTTTTGTGCTACTGAAAAGCAGCAACAAATGTGTACAGAAGAGGATGGCATGCAATGAAATAAAATGGTAAAATAATTAAATCATTTCTCTGAGAACCAGCAAGACCATCACTTTGCTGCCTGAGGGCAACAAACGGGTTCAATGCCTGCCAATTTTTTATTTATTTTTTTGTTAGACTTTTAATGATGAGCTTGCCCATAATCCAATGTCTTAGAATTATATGGTCCATATTTAATGTGTTTATGAAGCTGCTTCTCCATATTGATTGGGCCTCTGGGCCCCATCCATTTGATTTGAGCTCCGGTATTTTCATGACATGGAGATCCAACATCATATTGAATAAGGGGGATTGTATTATTGTACGGCAGGGCTCTTCAAGTTTTCCCAAGGGACCAGATCAGAAAACATTCAGAAGTAGAAGCTTGTTATAATATCATCTTGGACACATTTGAAAGGCTTGTAAATGCTTGCACAACTTTCAAATACAATAATTTAACATCTCTACTATATATAATTACATTGCCTTAATTTACATGTGAGTTTCAGTGTGAACCACTGCACTTGGCTGCCTAAGAAACCAGTATGAAATAGGCATGAGCAGGGAGTCCAAATGCAACATCAAAGCTTTTCTGTCTAGAAAAGCCCTGGTGTACAGTAATACGATCTAAATACATGTATGGCAAACATGACGTAACAAACTCTCTCTCGCACACAATAAAGCAATATAAGTTGGCTGTAATCTTCCCTATTCCACAGGTTCATTAGCAGCTACTTTATATAACCAAACCATGTATTCCCTACAGACTCTCCAGTGCACTCTGCTAATAGCCAACCAATGCTGCTGAACCAGACCACAAAGAGCAGTTTGTCAACAGTGCTAGCTAAAAACCGGTTATCTGGAAATGAACCAGCCAATGAAAATGCTTTCTTTAAGAAGGATTTGCACTTAAAAGACTCTCTATCGGCATTACATACGGGTAAGCTTTTCACTAAACATACGCGTAACTGTTGTATTCCATATCTAACTACAAGGAGTTATGCTAATATAATTTGCCAAAATAAATGCTGAGAATATCATGATATTACTTTGGGGTATTTGTACCAAAATAATGCAATACATAAATTTGAAGTGATGCAAGAATTTGCTTTGGTGTCCAGTGTATGCGAGTTGTTTTGTTCTTATATCTATTGTCACAGGACAACAGAGGCATTTACAGAGGCAATATTGTGCTTAGCAACTCTTCCTGTAACTGCCCCTATAACTGCTTCCTGAATCACTTACAAGGTGCAAGTAGAATGAAGCTGATGCAAAAGCACATCCATGTAATGGGATGCAACATGAAAATTGTGCTCTATGAATCAATTTCGTCGTCTGTACAGTATGTGACAATGCATATCCGCTCCTGACTTCAGTGTGCTGCCCAATCTTCTAATGCTCTCTACAGTATATGTAACTCCCATGTTTGACATTTTATTAATCTCCTAGTCTTAACGCCTTAAACATATCAATGCCGTTGGTTTCTATTGGTACTAGGAGGGACTGCACGTTTTTAATGGAACTGGCGCCTCTAGGTTTAGCTACTGCAATGGTCAGATTGATTAACACAGGAGAGGCATCCTCATATCTCGCACTCCCTAAATGTTCAGTTAGTCTGTCCATGGGGGATTTAGATGTAATATTAATTTTATATTTCTTTCACAGAAGATCATTTGTCTCTTAAGCCATCTATGAATGGAGTATCTCTGCTGCAGAAGACCTTTGTGAGTAGCTGTGCCCTTACAAGCAAGCCACCAGAGGACTGGCCAGATTGGAATGAACCAGAGTTGGTGAGCGGTGAGCCGGCTGTGAACTTACAGGTGAGGTCAGCAGAGGAGAATGTGAGCAATGATGACCCAGACAATGAGCCGTGGGATGACTTTGGCGTGTCCAATGATCTTTCCAAGACGGTGTCTAGCAACAGACTCATTTCTGCACATTTGGATACTGCTGATTCCAGAGCTTCCAATCTGAGCCCAGTCCTTAATTTGGACAATAGTGCAATTAGCTGGAGTAATGACACTGTGAACCAAACTGCAGAAGTTAAAACAGATTTGTTGACTTCCTTAAAGACTCAACAGGAAATACCCACCGAGAAGAAATCCATGTTGGAGTTTGGTTTGGGGGAAGAATTCACAATAAAGGTCAAAAGGAAAAGCAAAGACCCCGAGTTGGATTGGTTTGCTGACATGACACCAGAAATTAAATCCTCTTCCACCCCTTTTAATGTACCTGATGTTGGAACAAAGACACTTTTAGGACACTTTGAGGAAATGACCAACCAAGTAAATAACATTATGGATGCAACCGGTTCACAAATAACGGCATTTTCATCCAAGTTTGCTGCTGCCGAAGTTACAGAGGTAAGAGTAAATTCAATTAAAATACTGCATTGTTGGGCATATTTGCTAAACGGTGCTATTCCAAAAGACATATTGTGCTCCATTCCTGTGATGGAATATTCCTTATGGAATAGCAACCCATGGTAAATATGGGTCAATTACTTTTTTCTCAATGTATGAGGAGTACTAGTTTACCTTCCATTAGGTCTCCTGTGTAATATACGTCTCATATTTTAACAATCTTTCCTTCAAATCTCCTGTTTGTATGATGCTCCTGATCATTTGTCTAGAGCAGGGATGTGCAAACTTTAAGTTGCGCCCCTCCCCTGTAGTACCAACTCATGAGACTAAGAGATATGTATATTTTAATTGTCTGCATTATCGTTAAACTGCCACTCTACCTGGTTAATGCTGCAGATGGAAGCAGAAGGCTGGGGTGAAGAAAATGACTTCGGTTGGGAAGAAGATGCCAATAATTGGTGATCCTTCAAGGGCAAGAGCCTATGCTATTTATTGGATATGATGAAAGAATAAACTCCCTGGGTACATGATTAGCAGAGAGTTCTGCATGCACGGCACATGTAGGAATATAGAAGCGGGAGTTTGCATTTGAGACAAAAGAAACCGGTTTAATGCAAAATACACCATTTTATCCAGTGAATCTTCTCAAAGAACAAAGGTGATTTTATTATAATAACTTTTTACATTGAAAGCTGCGTTTCCACTTACAACTGCTAAACGATCATCTAAAGTGGAATTTCCCTGGTTTCAAGAGGTTGCTTTAGACCAGAAGATGTAGTTGTATTGCAAATACCTCCTCCTCTTAGGACAGCTGAGCCCATTTGAAGGAGAGCACTTCAGACTGTTTTGATACCAACCAGCAACTTCTCTTTGGCAGCAGCCAACATCCCACTTGGGTGATCAGCAAATAGAAAAGTCTCTTCCCGCATTGTAACTGCAAAGAAGACTCCTTATTAATGCTGAGGAATAACTCCAGTGTATTATGAACAGAATATGCCAGTGCTTCAACTTCTGTTGCATATTGACACCCCAAGTAATTTCTGAAATGAATTACACCTTTTTTGCACCATGGTTTTCCATGCCTGATTTTCCCTAAATTATATTATTTCTATTAATCCGTGTACATTCTCTCCCTTCCCCCTCCGACCTGTTATGAAAGAAGGTTTTGTTTGTAGTATATGCCATCAGAAGTGGATTTGCAACCCTGTTTTGGATCTAGTAACTGGAACTTATAAGCACCATCTGTCATTTAAATACCAAGAGGCTTTGGCTGTGCAATTGTGCTTGCACAGTGTATGATGATCTAGCTTCTCATACGTGAATGTTAGTTTGGGAGAGAGAGGTGAGTATAGCGGTTTCTTACAGCAACGCAATACAAACTGACTTCTGAATGTCTTCCATACAGTGAAAAAATAAAGTTGGACTTTTGACTATGAACCCATTTTCTGACCATAGAGATCTGTAATGCATTGTTTTGCAGGCCCATCTGTCAGTGAAAACAGTCTATAGCAGCAGCATGGAAAGCTTTGTTACACTTTTGTCTCTAAAAAAAAGGTAGAAAAGCAAATGCCATATTTCATTCTGATCCCAGGCAGCATGTGGAACATTATACTAAAGCCATAAGTGCATCTTGGGCCGCCCTTCACTGAAATACGACAGAGGCTGCTGTGCTTTACCAATACTGCCTTAACACTTTGCCTGCTAGAGGGTCCTCTGCTGCACATGAGGGGTTACACCGACTTTGGCAGGGGGTCTCACCTCCATTCCTCAAACCCCTCCAACAGGTCAGGTTTTCAAGATATCCCAGCTTCAGTCGACTGAGCCACCTATGCTAATGCTGGGATATCCTGAAAACCTGGCCTGTTGGGAGGGCCTGAGAATGGCAGTTGAGCATCCCTGGACTTTATGGCATTAGAGGATTTCAATGTTCAATGTTTTGGCCTAATAAAAAAATGTATATATGCTCTTTGTTTTAAAGAAATGTGAATCTTGTAATTTTAGAAATCTATCCACTGGGTGCCAAATGTCTCCTGTTCACTTGCCTCCCCAGTGCTTTTAGCCGCTTGTTGTACAGATCACCTTGAACAGTGTATTTATTTCTCCTGGGGAATTGTTTCTGTAGGAGTAGTGACTGAAGGACATTGGCCCCTATGTGATGGGCTCTGAAAGATAACCATGTGTCAGGGAACATCTATTCATTTTGCTGCCAACTCGTTGCTGGCCCCTATGGCAGACACAGGGTTGGGTCTTACTGAAATAAATGGGGCTCAAGTCCTCCCTGATCAGGAGAGAACCTTCAAAGCATGTTTGGCTCCTATTCAATGTACGGTTTTAATCCTATAGGTAAAGGCAGACCATATACATTTTTTAAATGTGAGAACGTAGCCAAGAGGTGGCAGATTTAGTTCTTGCCTTAAATCCCTCTAATCTCAAACACATTAACAGAGCTGACCATTTTACACATGTACTTAGCAAACAAGAACATGCAGAAATGTGCTGCAAAGATTCAGTGCCCCTCTTTGTACATGAATAGGAATCAGGGGATCCCTGCCACTTAAACATGCAATTTTCAGCCCTGCAATGCCCTGATTCTTGATACTTACCACCAAAAAGGTAGCACTGGTACAACAATTTTATTTCACTCAGTGCAGTGTGTGTGTGTGTGTGTGTGTGTGTGTGTGTGTGTGTGTGTGTGTGTGTGTGTACACACGTATACATAAACACACAAGAGGGTCCAGCAAATATATCTGAACATAACGCGTGTTACACTGTTTCTGTCAATCGATAGAATGGAAATCTTTTAGTATAGCTGGAATGAATGTATCAACCTGCTGTGATATTTGTGTGTTTTGTGTTGTAATTTTGGATTTAAAAAGGTGCTATTAGTGCAGTTCATTTTATCCAACCGATATTCTTTCTTAAATTGTGCACATTGATTGTTTAGTGACTTGAGACTATGCATAATTCTGACTTTAACAGTGATGTGTACATAACAAGTAGCCCATGAACATGGTCAAAACCCAGACCTCCACCCAATTCTTTAACAATAAAGAATATTTTCCTGCAGACTGAGCTTGCTTTTCTTAATACATTGAACAAGTACAGAAGTATTTTTGCTGTACAATGAAAGTCCAGTAACTGCTTGTAATGAACAAGTTCCGTTCAGAATTTGCACTAGATGACCTTTTGCTGGGATGGTTCACATGCAATGAAGGAAAAATGTTAAAAGAATGAGGGTCCTTTTTAGCGAAGTCACCATGTTGTACGATTGGTGTAAGAGCAATAAGTGCCCTGGAAGCACAGATTTTATTTAATAAATCATCCATATGTATAATATTATACGACATGAACTCAGCAGCATCAAGCTTTTTTTTTTTTTTTTTTATAAAGAAAAATATTTATTTTTAGAACGTTCACATTTGTTTTAGCCAGAACGTTAAATATATCTACAAAATGGAACAGAATTATACAGTAACAAACAGTAGGAAATGTTAAACTGCAAAAGCTGCAACAAAAGTATGTATTTATTTTTTTCTTTGCCAGCGTGGCACACATCATCCTCCCCCACCCCCAAATAAAAACTTTTCTTTAGTTGATGTATTAGCTGTTTTTCCTTAGTGTAAATCTGGGGGGACCTTTTGATTAAAAAAATAAACTGCTGGGAAAGATGCTCATGGTCACCCTAAAAATTAACCATGGAAGCCTGTGAGGGAAATGTGGTCCCTATTATTTTCTATTATAGGACAAACCAGAATTTTTCTATGCAGTGTCAAAAAAAATACAATTCATTAGATTTATTTTGGCATACCAAAATTCACTCGCAACTTCACAAAACGGACAATGAAAGAGATTGACTATTCCAAATGTCCAGGTAATTATATCCCTGTTGATATAATCAATTATATTCTTACTGTTTAAGGGAACCTCTGCTGTAGAATGAATGGAGGTGATACTTATTCCGCTGGACAAATTCATTAGTTACAGTACACTTGGGTTGTGAATGCTGTCTTTTACATCACCAGTTCCACTTGGCTCAACGAAATGAAACTGCTGAGAAGTCTTTCCACAGCTTTAATTTCTGCTGTTTAAACCCTGTCACCTGCACAAGGAAAGAATACTTTAGAAAATATTTGCCTGTGTGCCTTGGTTCAAACAGTTTCCACATTACAAAGTCAATTTGCTAAAGTCTCCTGGCTGGAAAACTGGGCCATTATCAGTGAAACAAAACAAACCTGTTAACCAAACAAGAAAGAATCTAATGGAAAGTGATTTGTATTTTTTCCTTTGATAAATCTTGTACAATTTTGTTGCCCTGGTTTGCAGTCGGTTGACTTTTTAGTAAATAACCTGACATATCACAGGATCTACATTGCTTTTAAGGGGTACATTTGGAAAAGGCAAGTCATTTTTTGTACTGGTTATAGGCTTTGGTAACTATCAATTTCCCAAAACAGAAGACGATGAGTGTTTTTCTAATGATGTATTTGATCACAAAACAAACATCTCTGCTAAGTGGAAATGCACCCATAGAAAAATAATATTAGACTCGGGTCAACGCGCTCTCTTTAAATGGTGTTGCATTCATCAGCTTATACTGACAAGTCCCAGCCTTACCTGTGGCTCCCAAAGGGGGGGACAAATACAGCAATGTTATCCACGGTGACCAGGTTGCTGAGTGCTTGTTTGCAGTGTGGTTAGTAGGGTTTGTATGTTGTGGAGTCTCGCTGGGAGCCAGGCTGGTGTCGGGCTTTCTTGCAGCAGGCTCTGTATGGTGGTTAATGCTCTCTCTGCTGCCAGGATTTCGGTTTCATACTTGTCCCCCTGGGAGTACGTCTGTTTGGCTCGCTTTGCCGATGGCTACAGAATGCAAAGTAACGCTTACCATTATAACTTTAAATGTCATTGTTAAAAGATGCCCTTTACCCGTAACTACAATACTGGATAAAACATTAGTAATTTGGCTATTGACAAGCGGCATTAAAGCTACAGACCAAGCAATATCCTGCACTGTTTTTTTTAAATAAATCAGTTCTGTACTAGGAGAAAATACTTGTAGCATTTTTTTTATTTTAAACTCTGAATTATTGTTTCTGCTGTTCTTTGCAAAGCATCACAAATCCTGGGAGGATAATAGACCTGAATCATTTGGATGTACATTTTATTTTGTAAACATTTGCAGCTACATTATAAGGTTGTAGCCTGCCTTTAGTTTTAGGACAACCAAAGTTTCTGTCCTGTGTATGGTCTTTGTCCCCCAAGATGTAAATATACTGGCGTCTATTTATTTATGTTTAAACAGTACTTGCTGACATTAGTTAAGTCAACCCGACCGTCCCTTTCACTGCCTGACTGGCAATGAAAGGGTTATATTTTTTACATACATTTAGCCCAAGAGTTCTGTTTATGTCACTGCTGTCAGCGGCCGAGTGTCAAACTAAAGAAACAGTACTTGCCTCTAATGTAACCACTTCTTCCACATGGTTCTGTGTAGCTCTAGCAAAGAAAGCATCCAGTACCTTCTTTTCTTCTTTAACTCTGTCTACCCTGGTATCCTCTGCCTCCGCTGAATGGACGGTCTGGGAAGTGGTAATCCAGTCAGAGTGCAACATTATAAAAAAAAAAACAGGTTTCATTTACACCCACGTCAGAACCGTGTAATATATTTACATAATGGAGATCGCCAGCTGACAGGCTCCAGAAACCGGAGCACTGCAGAATGGGACAAAGTGCAGGGCTAGACACACGAGCGGGCTCAAATGGCACATCCAAGAGATGTATAAAGCAGGTACAAAAACTCAACGTGTTTTGGGCAACAAGCGCATTATCAGAGTATCAAACTAGCTTAAACGCTGGATATAAACCAGAAGCCACAGGTGCAAGGCTGGCCATCAGACCACCCCCATAGGAGAAAGTCCAGGGGCGGGGTATCCGGCAATCACAACAGAGGCCCCTCCGAAGGAGCCCTGCAATACATACAGAAACATAATAAAAATAAACATGGAAGTGATAACACCAATAAAAGTACATCGTGGTAGAGAGATATGGAACGATCTAAAAACAACAACTTGCACACGAATGCTTAATAATAAAGATGCTAAGTGTATAGGAAATATTCAATAAATGCAAAACAAGTATAAATATATATCAATGTTAACGCGATAAACACTATGTTCGTAAACATCTGCATAATAAAGTAAGCGATCTTAAGACATTGTAGCATCATAGACACATAGTCATCATACTATCTGGCATACGGCGACAGTATAACAATATTGTAATTTTGTAATTCAAGTGACTAAGGTAACAACGGACTAGAGATCTAAAAAATGGTAAATCAAATAGTAATGATACTTGCTACATCGCCCAGAAAGTGATTGTAAAACCTTTGTGAGGAGAGCCACACTTATACACAGTATGAACATAACCACATATAAAACAATGCGGTAATATGAACAAATGTGATGAGACACACAGGGAACTGAGTCGGGCTATGGACTTACGGACGTTGAGGTCTCACATACCTCCAGCTCCCATGTCCCCGCCCGCAGTGCTCCAGGTATATATTGTTTGTATCATGGGTGGTTATATAATTGTATCTGGCAAGCTCACCCTGACAAACCCAACCATCTAATACACTCTTAATAGGACTCGTTATTCTGAATTTACTTCTTTAATTGATGACACGTGATTACTTTAACCCCTGGAACTATTAATCTCTGGAGCACTATACTGCCGGGATATTTTTCCCACACCTGACTAATATTTACATAGCCAAAATAGAAGCATCACCTTACAACTAAGAGCGGGAACCAACGTATACAGCGGCCGTTCTCAGGGCTAAAACGGCCATCGACATGACTGACAGTTTCCGGCCTACCACAGTGAGATCAGCTACATCGGACCTTAATGAATAAGGCCCCAAGTTCAAAATAAGCCTCACTTACCTCTCCCCTGAGTAAGTTGTGTGGGACATTACCATAAGGTCATGTGATTCATGCGAATGGCTAATACCACTCTCGACTTAAAACGAAGCAAAAACATGGAAGGTGAACGTCAAGGTACATTACTTGTTCAGGACCGAAATGAAAATGATAGAGAGTAGTATGACCACTTCACTACCGTACATCTAAAGCTTTTCCTATGGAGAAACCCTTAGTGTGAAAGAACGTGTCACCTAGCGAGCAATACTTGAATATGTAAGGCATGTTGGTGCTATTTTATGTAATGTATTCACAAATAGAAGATGCTATAAGTGACTCGACCCAATCTCATTATCAAACAATGCAGCAGCAGAGTCTTTATAGAATGCGTAGTACACACGGTACCTTATTTAGAAAAGCGATCACATTGCTCTTTGTGTCTCCGGAACCGAGACTTTCAGGCACAACTTCTTCATGGCTTGTTTCCTGTAACAAACATGTACTGTTAAACGTAGAACGACAAGCCTCGTAGCGTGGCTATAACGTTTGTTGCTGGAAGCTGCTGTTACCGGCAAAAAAAAGGGCTAAAACACAACTGCGGTTTTAAACCAGTCAAGGTTAATTTTATGTTCAGCCTACAAATATAACAAAAGGTAGAAAAGCCCAATGCTACCTCCAATGTGACCAAAATACACAGTGAAATACTTATGTATTCTCTTGAATAACCATTTGGTTAAACCCTTTGACCAAAAGCGTTACAAGCCTGCAAGCAGATCCTAACACTACCTATGCAAATTCTCATTTACCTCTGCTGGAGGGATAATAACCTCAGTGGGAGATAATGTGCTGGGTTTTGGGGTTCTGAGCTTGCTGGGATTCAAATATAAATGAACATTGCTCTAACACGGGTGCGCAAACTTTGTGCGCTGCGCCCCCCCCCCCCCTGCCAGCCTCCGTGCTCGCGCCCACCCCATACCTAAAATCCAGCATAAAATAACGCGTGGGGTCACGTGACAATGTGACCCACGGCGTAATTTGCCGTGTCATGTCACATGACCCCGCGTCTCCGAAGACAAGGTAGGAGACACTGCAGAAGCATCATGCGATCCCCCGGCTCTTCATTTAAATGCCGTGTTGAAGAGCGAGGGGCATTTGCAGCTGCCGAGCCCCCCCACAAAAATCTTGCGCCCCACACTTACATTTCTCTCTGTCTCATAGCTTTCTTCTCTGTATATTTTATAAATGTATGCAATGACCCTTTGTGAAGGCCTATTTAAAAATTATTTAAGCCAGCAGATTTTAATACAATACAATAATAAATAACTGAAGAGCCTAAAAACAGACATGTTTCCAATATTGTGCGAGGCAGTTAAATTGACTCACTTAACCAACAGAAATATAACAGAACTGAGATCTTACGGTTCATTTGGCAACATTGGCGTCTATCTATACAAAAAAATAAAGTAGCTTGTAACTATTTTTCTAAGCAACAGCTCTCAAAAGTGCACGGATAAGGAGTATGAATATGTAGCTAGGTACTGAGCAATGACAAGTCCTAAGCACATTCAGTATATTTACAGTATACTACTCCAATATAAACTGAGAAATATACATCTCCAAAAAGGTCCCCATGTGAAATGTTTGTCATGTGAAACACAGAATCTAAGAATGGAACATATGAAGGATTACAAGCAAAGATTCCATAACAATTGCTTTGAATAATTGATCACTATTACTGTGTGTAACACTTACCTTGTTTACTTGCCTTTTTATTTCACACGTGTTATTTTACCTCTTCACTGTCATGGAGGCATGCGGTGTATTGGCAGTTAAAGGGTTAGATTTAATGACAACAATAATCAATCAATCAATCTGTTTCATGCCCTGACACAGTTGGGCATTGGCGGAGGGTTCTGAGACGTACAATATTAATTGCCTGGATCTCCCGCAGTGGGACTCCACGCATTGCAGGTGACCACTACTCACTGGAGTAAGCTCAGAGAAGCAGGTGAAATGCAAATTGTCAGGACCGATAATCAAAACTTGCTTAGCCTGTACATCCCATTTACAAAAAGGTTATTCAACCTGAGAAATAGACATACACACACAGACACACACACACACAGACACACACACACACACACAGACACACACACACAGACACACACACACACACACAGACAGACAGACACAGACAGACAGACACAGACAGACAGACACACACAGACAGACAGACACACAGACAGACACACACACACACAGACAGACGTATCTCCTACAGGATTGACCATCTCAGTGCCAAAGAAGTCTGAAAAATAGTTTTAAATAGTGCCTAAAACATTTTTAAAATCTTTTTTAGGTGAGCAGCATTAATGGCGCGATTACAGGTACAGCCTGACCAGTGCAATCTTTCACATAACTTACTGAGGGCCATAATATCCAAGTGATTGTAAACATATGTTTGAACGCACAGCCTAGTAACAGTGTCTGCAAATCAGTATCTCAGTACATATTTTCTATCGTAATAATGGAGGGGGTGCACCGGTATCTTTTCTCATTCATTAAAACCCTTCAACACCGAAAGTGTCCGCTACAATACAAGGAAGGAACCCAGCGCAAACCAGACTTAACCCTGCGCCCTCCTACCTCAGCAAACTGCGTGAAAGCTTCGAGTGTATGTTGCTTTATTAGCCAGGCGTGGTCAGCCAGGAGCAAGGAGAACACGCTTGATAATTTAGGAAGAACCAGAGCCTGAAAGATAACAGAAGACAGTATGGGTCTATAGTTACACTGTACAGAGAAATGTTTCAGCAGTGGAAATGCTGCCAAGTATTTTTAAGTCTTCTATAATAAAAATCTTTTATTTTTTTTATTTATCTTCATATTCTGTAACTTGTTTATTATGGAGGTTGATACTAAATATCTATACTAGAATAAGATCGGCAAAAATGTGCATCTTATTAAATAATATGTCGATTCAACATAAAAACAAACAAAAAAAATACTACCTATACAACCCTCCAAAAATAAATCCTTTTAGAATAGACCTGCATATTTTATTGAAACGGTCATATTTGAAGCCAGTTCCCATACAGGTTATATTGGTGTAACAAGTGAATAGTGTGAAAATATAGCATTTCATATTTATTCAAAACGTTTTTGACATTTAACTCTTATAATACAGAGACGTTTGTATGTTCTAATCTATGCCATTTCTGTCGATTTGTGCAAATGTCAAACCACATGTTAAGTAAGGTTTAAAAGATCCAACTGCACCGTTTGTTTTTACACCACAACACAACAAATTGCAGGGATTACATCTGTATGTGACAACTTTTACCTGGAAAATAAGCCCCCCAACACAATTGTGAAGCCTCCACAGTATTTGTACTAACGAAGCATTTGAAACAGTCTCTGGTTTTAGCTTGCATGCCTTCAGTATAGGACAAGTATTACCTGAACGTCCTGAGGGACGAAAATCTTTCCTAACGCAGCTAAAAAGTCCAATACAGCGAAGCGCACGTGTGCGGCAGGATTGTCCTGGGAAAGAGAGGACAGCAGTGCCACAACCTGGAATAAATGTATGGAAACCAGGGGAGTTATTGGGCTTTTACACAGCCGATAAATCATCACAAAATGCTGAACATACATTGGAAACTATTTAAAGCAGCAGGACAAAAAAAGCAGAAAGAAACACATTACATTAGTATATCGATATAAGCCCCCATGTTTCTTTTTATGACAAAGGACATTTGAGTTTCGTTAACGTAAGACCATACATGACCGAGGTAACTACCTGTGTTAGCATTGGAGGTGCCAGCGATTGTACGGTAAACGCCAAGAGCGACAGTAGCAGGCAAAATGTCTGTTGGAGGTAGGGTTGGCTTGAGATCTGAGCCAGACAAAAGCAAGATGTCAAACGAGGTTAAAATACGCTTCATAAAGCATCGTATTTGAGCTATCTGCACAGTGCATACATGTTGGACTGAACAGACCTTTAATATTCAATCTGCAAACAATTTAGGACTAGAATCGCTAAAGGTGATTCAAATCGCTGGAGCTTCTGTATATGGAATAATGAAGAAAAACGAACGGCATATTTTCTCATATAAACGCAGTCTTTGCTAAATATTCCTGACGAAGCTCCCACGTGAGCGAAACGCGTAGGGCGTCAAGACGCTGGGATGTCATTTAGGAAATGGAGGGCAGATAGCGAGGCAGTGTCGGCGAATGATCCTAGTATTATTAAAGTATGATTTAGTTTTACTCAGCCAGTTAGTCTAGCTTTGGAAGTTTTAGGATTTAGTTTCCCATGCTCCGATTCACCTATTTCCACTACGTCAATTCAATTATGATCCTACTATTATCTGTATGCAGAACGGAGATCTCCTCATGCAATTGCGACTGGAGCATTATACTTTAGATTAGATCTGCAAGCTCGGTTTATACTAGTATTTTATACTAACAATCTGAGAAGTCGTTCAGTGGTTTATTACAGCAGTGTGACTACCACAGCTCTGATCATTTATAGTAATTAGATACCACTTTTTCAGCTCTCACATCTGGTTTGTTATAGCTAACGAAGCATACTGTTTAGCACCTAAATCATACGAATTAAGGGAGCCTGCTCTCAATGAGCAGGATTTGAACCCCTGTGCGCAAACATTGTATTCATTTTTTCCATTTTCTTTGATTACAACACACCATATATAGTTCACATACAGACAGTATTTGTACATGTTTCTTTCTTAAACACCTAATTTCTACTAATATATTACGCCCCATGATGTAGTGGCTACATCCTACTGTAAGTGCTCGTTTTCATGGTGACGATCGCGCTGCCTCTTCTGCCGTTTACAGTTAAGGGACACCACGGTGACAAGGTTTGTAGGAGGGGCCATGGCGCACTACTTCCGCAGCCCGCCGGCAACCACAGGGTTAAAAGGCCTGCCATCTGTGTGCCAGGTGTAAATGGGTCATGTGATAAAGCAACCAATCAGATTGGTTACTATGACATTTGTTTTCCACCCTTAGTAAGTTGTACATACAGTATAGGGACATTTTCTCTCACGTGACGTTATTGACGAGGTCCCCGACCCGCTCTGCCTACATCTGTTTCTCTTGCTGCATTTGTCCCTCTATTTGGCTGCTAACGGTGGACGTGAGAAAGCTGGCAATCTGGTTGGTTTCTATACAATAACCCATTTACACGTGGTATGACATGGCGACAGACCCAATAATAGGACCACGCCTTCCTATAATATTCTATAAAGAAGAAACGTTTTGCAAAATTAACTAATTCCCACTAAACATTGTTCTTCAAACAGAGGATCATGGGCTTTAAATCAATTTGGATGGGTTTTCAAGGGACACTGATGGCTTCGGTTTGAAGAAGACCATCATGTCTTGTGTAGGCTGCAGATTGTATATTAACACATTATTTTTTTGGTGGCCCATCATGTAGCAAAAAAGAAATTATCACTGTATTGATTTTTGAAGTGAAACTTCTTTAGTGGCACCTCATTCGAACTGGGGCAAAAATGGATTGTGGAGACAGAAATGAAACGGATGTGACGTCAGTGCTGGCAGTTGAGGCCGGGCTGTGTTCTGGCTCAGCCCGACCCCAACACTGACATCCCAACCGCTCACAAAATCAGATGCGGCGGCGGCGGTAGCCGCCGACACCGCTCCTGATGGCCGCCGCAACCCGCACACGGCTGCTGACATATGCGGCGGCGGCGATAGCCGCCGACGAAGCTTCTAACGGCCGCCGTTCCCCGCTCGCTGCCTGCTGCTATGCCGCGCATGCGCTGTTGTGTTGTGATGGCTAACCCCTCCCCTCAGCCCCGGTCGCTCCAGCACATGCGTGCCGCCATTCCCCCCAGATGCATTGTTACAGCAGCTCCCCGGGGGGCTGGAGGCCGCTGACCCGGCTGCCAGAGGAAGCCAACACCAATGGCTGTGGGGTCTGCATGCTGCGCAACTGTGCTGCTATCGGGGGCGAGTGAACGTCCGCCATTGCCGCTCCCATGCCGCGCATGCGCAGCAGTGATGGCGGCAGAAGAGGCTGTTGGTGTTGGCTGTGCAAGGGAATGCGTCCCCCCACAGCACCATTAGAGGGAGGTGAGGAAGAGCGCCCCACGCGCATTTTTGTGCCCTCCTGTAACCCCCT